>NW_028277058.1:29229772-29532803 GCF_059951505.1 Python bivittatus | reverse complement strand
CTGTAGAGGGTATGTGAAATTCTATAATAATGTCTGCCACTTGGAAAGTATCCTTGCTAAAGAAGTTTACTACGTTCCCAGTAGCTGAATGACATGACTTCCTTCTTCATCCAAGAAAGTCCCTTGCCTGATTGCATTTGTCTGTGGAGGAAGTCATGTACGAAGGGCAAGTAAATCTTATTTTACTGTGCTGAAGGCTAGAATATTTCCTGGGGCAAAAGGACATAAAACCTGGGCAACCACCAAATTGCTAATGAACATTTATGGGCAGTGGGGAGGTCGGGGGTGGGGACAGAGGGGCAAACCTCAGTGAGGTAGGAGGAGACAGGAGTCCTGAGCTGAAGTGAAGCTAAGGGCATTTCCAGACAACCACACTTGAGATCGTGTATGAATCTATTTCCTGTCTTCCCTTCCTTGAAAACTTTCTTGTGCATACAGCAACCCAAGCAATGTGCGCAGGGGTGAAATTTGCCAGAGTTAACCGGCAATAGGGCAGCTTTGGTGTTTTGACAGTTTCAGAGACTGAGCAACTGCCTAGAATGGAAGTTCCCTGTCAATAAGAACAATGGTCTGATACTGAAATTTTGTCCAAATGCAAACCTTTGGACATGACATAGTTTGATCACCAGGGTCATCTCACATCAACACTGGGAGTGCTCCATAGTCTGATTAGGCTGAAGTTGTAACAGGGGAGAGAGTAACTTTCAGCAAAATGGTTTTATTCCAAAAGATAATGATGAGTTAATCTGTTCAGTGTAACAGCAACTTTCATTATGCATATCATTCTGTGTTCTCTTGGAGTCTGTATGCGTATGCCTCCAGACAAAGGGTTCCTAATGCTATAACTGGAAGGCACTGTGCAGTTAATCTGTCTTTTCCTTTTTAACTCTGTGGAAGGAAGGCAAGACAGCGATGACTGACCTTTCCTGGAAAGACAAATGGTGGAAGAAATTGGGAGAAAAGATAGGAGGGTAAGATTCTGTGAAACATTCATATGATTCAGTGTCTGGGTACATATACCCCATTGAGTTATAGGTGGTTTCAACTGCAGTTTGTTAAAAAAAACCATAGCAGCTTAGTTCACACAAACTGCTAAGCCATAAAGCACACTTTATAATCCACAATGGCTAAGTTCACGCCGTTCAAGAAACTACATAATGGCTTATTGCAGTGTGTGAGCCCAGTCACTATATTTGAGGCTGATGTGTGGCATAATTAAGAGGTTAGGAATCAAAAATGAATCTATCATTTGGAAGGAAATGGAATTCTATTCTTTATTAAAATTATATATTCTTTTTAATGTTTTCCATATGTGCCCAATTCTGCTGCAGTCTCCAGGAAATAAAGGCCAGGGCTAATAAAATGCTTAAGAAGAGGCTGTTTATACACTGGAGTGGTTGTGAGATCAAACCAAAGTTTACTCAAGCTGATTTAAAAAGAAGCCAAAGAGCGATTTGACAATTGTATATTTTCTAGTAATGAATAATGGTGGGAGACTGCATGATAATACGCAGGTGTCAGTGAGGTTTGTAGAGTAGGTATCCTTTTGTCAAGCTCAGTGACAAGGCCTCATCAGAATTTCCTGGAAATCTTGGCTTGGTTTGATTAGGTTTGATTAGCTCCTGGGCTTAGGCTTGGTTTAAGGTTCTTAGATACACAACATGGCATGGATAGATAATGATTTAATAGACTTTTTGCTATGTCCTTCTCGGTCTTTAAGCTAGGTGACACTTGGTTATTGGCATAACTACCATTCTGCATGGAGAAATTCTGGTTCTAAACTTATTTCCCACACTTTTTGTATATAGTATTATAGCATCTCTTCTAAAGAATTATCAGTTTTTGTTTGGGCACCTAACATCAAGAATGGAAGATAAAATTGTCCTCGCTATAATAGTGCTTTCCTTTTTAGACAAAAGTCAGTGGCATCCCATATGATCTTAATAAAGTCTCCTAAATGCAATAATGACCCCCCAGTAATTGTATTACATTGGCATATTTCCTGTATGTTCAGCTGTCCTAGATCATGTTTCAGTATGGTGGAATGTTGGGAATTGGTTCTCCATATCTAGATGATCATTTGCCTGGTCACAAAAGATTACAGTAGGTAGGTAACAACATTCTTCACATCATGACATCTGTCTTGGAGAGGTCACTATTGCATTCACTGTTCAGTTAAGGAATTTGGTGAACATGAACCCAGATTTTCCAGAACTGAGTCTCTCTTCATGTGGAACAGGATTTTCCTTCATTAATATTGATACGTGCTGGTTCTTTGAGGCATAGTGCTGACTAGCAGTGTTACTGAAGCCACTGTAATTATTAATAGACTGTTATTGTATATGACAAGCACAGGCATTTGTCATGAAATAAAAAAAGCCGCATAGCTTTCCCTATAAGAACACTATCAGCATTAGAAGCTGTCAGTGACGACAGCAGATGCCAGGGTAAAAGGGACCAGAATGCTAACATCTGCACATGTCTAAAAGTTAGCATGATCAGTTTATACCATCACTTTAGTAAGATAAAGCATGGTGGCCATTGAACATCATGTAAAAAAAAAAATCTCTCTTTTATTGTGATCCTTCTTGGTAACTGCTTCCTGAGCAAGAATAAGATGTAAATGGAACTGCCATATCATGTTAAGTTTGTACCTCCATTGAGTGGCTTAATACACTAATCTCAAAAGAGTGAAATAGGGGTGGTGACCACTAGCATTTTATCTTGCTCATGATTGACCACACTTCCCTTCCCTTTAATTGTCCATATCTTCTCTAGTATCAAGAGGAGAGAGATTGGGAAGTTGTGAAATGACAGGTCCCTGAATGTAAATGTACCAATTTCAAATGGCTGACTACAGCCTGCAGCTGAATTAGCTGTGCTGTAAATTCTATAAATACCTTTGGACATAAACCCAGTGGAATCTTTTGTGAGGTTAAAGATCTGTAAATGATCAACTTACTCTTTCAAGATTATCTGGAGGTTAAGTTCTTTAACATCCCCTTGGCTGAGATGCAGACAAAACTGTTAGGACTGTAACAGGATTTTGCTGGAATATACTAGTATGGGGCAGTTCTTGCAGAGGAAGGAAGCCTTTAACTGATGCAAGTTAGGAGTTAAAAATTTACTGGGAAGTATCCGTAGCTTTGCACCATTCAAAATATAGCTCTTGTGTTGTACTAACTATCTGAAGAACTTCATACAAGATAAGAACATTATCCTCCATGGAACCTTATCATGGTTTAAACACAGTCACTGCTTTCAGATGTATGTCTCTTGGCTCGGCCAATTCAGTGGTGCTCTGCATCTGTTCTGTTCAAGTCAGGTTCAATTTCTAACATGTCCAGGAAGGGCTGAAATAATCCTGCTTGAAAACCTGGACAATTGCTGCCAGCCAGTACTGTTAGCCTTGGTTTTAGATTGGTCTGACATGTTCATACCCATTATTGCACCAAACCATTATGTAGCTGGTTTGGTTTGTCTGAGTATCTGTTGTAATGTATAAACCATGATTTATGGTTTAGCATTATGTGTGAGTCATGACTATGTCTCACTCAAGAAATCAAGATTAAAACAAACCATGGCTTAGTACAATGAATGATATTTGTATAAGGCAGCATAGGGTGTGTTTGTAACCATCCTATGAGATATAGGAGAAAAACTGTTAAACAGTAATTTCATCATTTAATCTAAATTCAGACTTATTCTCAAGTTATAATGATTTAAAAGACTGAGTTAGTAGAGCCTACCAGAGAGTTTGCCATATACGAATAGGTAAATACAACATATACTAACAATACCTTGCGAGAAAGAGAAGATGCAGTAAAATCTAATTGGGAGGGGGAGCAGATATTAACTTTGGGGGCATGCATATTTAATTTCTAAGTGCCTCCATAGATTTGTACTTAAAAGAGACATTGGGCTTAATTCTCTGGGCCAAAGTAGGGCCCCTTTATGGGTTATGAATCACCTATTTCCTGAATGCTTTGAAGAAGCTCTTGCTGGAACCTAATAGCACTTCTGTGTCTGACGAGATGCAGTTTGTAGGTCTGGAGACTCTCACTTAGTGATCTATGAATGTACTTGCTGCAGACCTGTGCTATTGTCACATTATTTTCCCACTCATCCCCATGGCTGTTACAGCTATTATTGCCTTTAAAAAATCTTTATTAGGCCAACTGAAAGTTTACAAAATAGTTGCATGTTTTTTTATTTGTTTTAAAATCAGGCAAGATGCTTATAAGCCTGAAAAGACAAGTTGGAGAAAAATATGGTTGATCTTCCAGACATGTCAGTGCCCAGTTATAGTCTTACATGCAAACTGAGTCTTACTAAGTACAGTGCGGAGTAATGTTAGATTGCACTAATGCATCTTCCAAAGCTTTCTGTGAAGGGGAATGGGTACCCAGTTTTAGAAATAGAAATTTCCGTATTAAAATCAAATGTGTTTTCACCCTGTGAGAGATGCACAGATGCCTTTGTTTTAGTCTGTTTTTATTAGTGAAGCTCAATGAAAAATCAGCTTTCTCACTGCGTGTGTATGTGTCCATCCCTATTATTAATGGTTAAAAAGATGCTTTAAAATAAATGGAATGTTAGAAAGATATGGTTACATCAGATCGTGAAAAATTTTGTTTTTTGCTGAATCTCAGCTCCAAACTTAGGAAAAAGAAAATGGGTAAGCTTTAGAACAGAGGATGCAAGGAATTCTGAGACTTGAGTTTCCCAGCTTTATTTATTTTTCTATTTCAAGATCTTTTGTTTTGTAGATTTTGGACAGGTTCCAGAATGGAAATACTAGAATACCAATGCGTCATTATTTTGCATCGACTGTGTATTTGGCCAGCTACACAACAGGAAACAGAAGGCAGTGTGAACAGCATTTTGCACATTTCCCCAGGAATTCATTCAGAACCCTGACCAGGTTTGCCTATTAAATACACAACTTTCAGATCAAATAGTGTAAGAAAAATGAATGCTCAAAGATGTAGTGCAGTCCTGTACATATTTATACTCAGAAGCAAGTCTTGTTAATTCAGTAGGGCTTATTCCTGCATAAATAAAAAGTATATTTCAGTTGTTTTGGATTATAACTCCCATAATCCATTAACATGGATCATTCATGCTGAAACTGATATCCAAAATGATTGTAGAATACCTGGTGGCTATTCCTGCTATATCCTCTTACTTGGGAGTAAGATCCACAAACTCAATGGGATTTTCTCTTAAGTAGATATAAACTGTGCTGTAAAATGTAAATTTTGTTAAAGTCACTGGGAAACTCCCCTTCATTTAAAATATTCTCAATGATACTCTTGAGGAGAAAATATCACCTTGAATGACTGTTTTAGAAGGGAAATAATTACATATGAATAACTTTTTCTATAACTGTAGGCCTAAAAATAACTTCTAGCTAAGGGTGATCCACAAGGGATGTGCAAAAAAATCAAGATGGCAGCTGCAACCACATAACCCAAGCTTTGTTCCTTTTTTATCTATGTTACACATACAGTGCATGTGAAAAAGGCTTGGGGCCTTGACTGTGTGACTGTAGCCACCATCTTGAATTCCCTCCCCCCAAGAAAGCCCCTGGTTCTGGTACAGATCTTGAGGCACCTGATGCAAACTGAGGTTCAATAAAAGATGTCTAACACCTGTACACAACTGTGGGTGATAGTGTGTGTGCTGGAGGTAAGGAACATCCTGACTGACTTCCTGCTGAGACTGGGAGCCCCCTTAAGAGCATGACTTGCAATCTTAATGCTTTTCATCAGGGAAATTATCTGATACACACAAATATATACGTTCTTTCTCCACTCATTTTTCCTCTTACCTGTTCTTATTTATGGAGGAGAGAAAACCATTCAGAATAACTTTGCCAGTGAACATTTTGCCATATGTATTCCTCCACAAGGATCAACACTGGAAAACAGATATAATTTTCTGGATTTATATCTTACATCGATCTAGTGAGAAAATAATCCTTCATGACTTTAAATTGAATAAATGAGAACAGATGAGAGGAAAACATGGGGAGAAAGAAAATAAATCAGCTATCTATGCCAGGTAGTATATTTCTTAAATTTTTCATGGTAAGGAATTTATAATTGCCATGTCTTGTTGTTATATCCTGTAATCCAGACATGATTGTTGAAATTATAGTATTCTTGCAGTTTTGTACACTTCAGTAGGAAACAGCTAGCATTATCTTCTTGGAAACCTCAAACAATATAATTTTAGGAACTAGCAACTTTGCTGCAATGCCAGCTACTTTAAAACCACAAGGTCATCGAGGTCAAAATTAAAATTTATTTATGTAGTGTTTTTGAATATCCAACCCCATGTTTATCTCTTAAAACACTAGATAGATGTATCACTAGAATGATCATATAAATAATCTATGTCATCCCACCCTTGCTATCAAAAAAATCTGTATGTTCAAGCTCAAATCTGATGTGTATACACTATTCTGAACTGTATCTGCCACCTTGAGTTGCAAAAATAAAGGTGGAATATACATCTAATAGATAAATAAAAATATAATTTAATAAAACATTATTAAAATTAGGAATGCAGAATGATTTTCCTGTGAAATAAAAAATTAGAACCAACTTATTTAGAATGAATGAGATAAATATTCATACTTTTGCGGATAATTCAGATGCAAACAAGAATTTACCCTGATTTTAACTGGCTGAATTCATTAATTCATTCATTTTTTATTGCCTGAAAGAAATGTTTTGTTTTCTGTACGGTACACATTTGCCATGCATTATGTAGTCTTTTCCAGTGTGGTGCTCCAGTAAGTCCTGAGATACAATTCTCAGGTTTCCCAGCATTTGGTCGGTCGGTCGGTCGGTCGGTCTGTCTGTCTGTCTGTCTGTCTGTCTGTCTGTCTGTCTGTCTATCTATCTATCTATCTATCTATCTATCTATCTATCTATCTATCTATCTATCTATCTATCAATCACAACACTTCTGTTCCACTGTAACTTTTTATGATTCAAGGCAGTTGACATAATCACAAAATACCATAAACATTGTAACAACAACCCAGAGCCACCATAAAAGCACATCAGGTTACCATTGTGTTTATGGCTTTCATGGCTTTGTGAAGCACAAGTAAGGTGCCGGTTCCCCTTATTTTTAGGGGCAATATGTTTCATAAAATGCAGCATCAAGTGCTATTTCTAGCCTCTTCAGAAAGAGTCCATTATCTCTACCATGCTAGACTATGCCTTCTGCTCTCTCAAAGAAGGCATGAGTTCAACTTACAGGAGGCAGAGTTTATGCCACAGAACACCCTATCCTCAACATTTACAACTCAAAAGGAATCCCAGTGGATTTTGCAAGACTGCCTGAGTCAACCTGAGATCTTGTGAGTGATTTTGTCACCAAAGAACTATGTACAAATGTCACAGTGATCTGTGGGTAGATTTTCTTCCACCTCTTACCTGTTCAGTATTCCATATTCAGCCAAGCTGGTGAAGAAGACAATGCATTGTAGCTTCATGAACTCATGGATTAAACAGATTATCTTGTTTCTTTTCAGTCTGGGTTTAAATCTGGATTTAGCACAAAGATAACCTTTGGCAGCCTGATGGATAGCTATTACCAGGAAGAGACAAGGGGCGTACAATTCCTGATCTCTTGGTAGCTTTTAATATTGTTGATTCTGGTATCTATTGAAGTGTTTTGGAAAAACGTGGTTCAGCCACCTATCTGCAGTGTGGTTTACTCCTATCTCTGTGGACATTGTTAGACCATATACTTAGTCTCCATGGAATTATCTTGGGGGGTCTGAAAAAGCTCCAGCTTATGTCCCAAATCATATATATACATACTGATTTGAAGCTGCTTAGAAGGGTTATTTTCAGGGTCGGAGCTAGTTTTCATCAATAAGCTGATGACAGTTATAATTCTCCTTTTCTACAAACTTAGATTGGGCTGCTCTAGGGGCTGTCAGTGTTTTGAGACTGTAAAGGACTACATGTGGTAGAACAAGCTAAACATAAACTTGAACAAGATGAGTTGTTACTGATTTTGCAGCCTAGATTCAGGATTTAGATAATATTCCTGCTTTGGGTAAGCTTGTACTCCAGTGTAAGGATTAGGTTTCTATCTTGAAGTCATTAGTAAATTGATTATTAATACTGGACATCATAAGTATGGTGGCAAGGAGGGCTTTGATTGATAAAGCAGATCTATCCCTACGTGGAGGACAGAGACCTAATTTGATGACTCAGTGTATTGGTAACACAGGATGGATGATTGAACTTTGCTGTTTGTGGAGTAACCCTTGAAGATGGGTTAGAAATTACAGCTGGCTCAGAATGTGACAGCATGAATGGTGACTGGTGCATTTCAAAAGGTTTCATGTAACTCCAGTGTTGAGAGGGCTTGACTGTTTGATGGCTGCTTTCTAAGCCTAATTCAAAGTTTTCATAGTGATATATAAAACCTTACATGGTTAGGCCGAAATTACTTAGGCCTAAACTACTCATGTATAGTCTGCCCCACTCTGATGCATTTGCTATCAGGGATTGATCAGGCTTTTTGCATGGCATAAATAACTGGAATAATTGTCATTGGAGTTTAAGCAAGCCACTTACTACTGTTTAGCTGGAGGCCAAAAATATATTTATTCATCCAATTATTTTTTTTTTTTACTATTTTAATGTGAAGCACTTATAGTTTAGTTCTTAGTGTTTTTTTTTATATTTCTTGTTTTCAGTTTTGCTTTTATGATTTTTAATTGCATTTGATGAGCCATCCAGAGCCATTAAAGAAGTGGGTTTTCTGAAATGAATATTCCATTTTTGAAATACAATAAAATACTTGCAACTGCAATATTTTGTTAAAAACATGCTTATGATTTATTGACAAGGGGATGTATTAGCAAGGATAAGAGTAGGAATGTCAACAACCAGTAAAAGGTACTTAGTTCAGTCCTGGTCAGCAAAAGTCCATTAAGGGTTACCAGAAATAACAATGTATCTATTTTAACCTTGATCAGATAAAATCATTTATATTCTTTCCTTTTACTTTTAATCATCTTGATCTTTAATCCCTTCAAATAATGTCTTAGAGCTTGTTTTCTTTTCATTTTTTCTTTGTCCCTTCTCACAAAATCCTTCAGAACTTTAACAGGTCTCTTTTGTAAATCCAATATAAGAAAGTTATCTAAGTCACTCTTTCTGGTTTTCCATTTGCATATCCCTTTTACTTATTAAGACATTAGCTAATTTCATTTGTGTATTCAGTGTAACATCTTTTTCCATATCATTCTTGTAGCTTGTCATTTTTAAATCCACTTTCAGATCAGTTTCAGTCTTGTCTGGTAAAACTTGTTCCTTTTCCTTAACATCTGAACACAGTCTATCTATAATGGCAGACACTTTTAAGATTAACTTCTGGATCCATTGCTCACGAAAATCCTCCAATATGTCCAATGTTAAAATATTTTGCTCCATTCCATGTTGGTAAGTCAAATTTGAGTGTTCTTTAATTGTAATCTGTAGTTATTTCTGGTTCCCTCTAGTGTTCAAATTCCCATCATATCATGTTTTCTTTTAAGAATTCAAAACGACAGCATTTTTCCACAGGAAGGATTCTTTATAATTAATTTTAAAATCTTATTTCAAATCCATCTGGATCCTTAGTCCATTTATAACTTTCCAAAATCAACATTCTAATCATCCTTTTGCTGTTTATTCCCAAAAAAGAATTTTTTGTCCTTAAACTTATCTTTAAAACTTCTTTCCCTAAGGATTAAAGGAAACTCACCCGGTGCATATTATAAAACGTGTTGATCAAAAGGCTACTAATAGTTGAAAAGCAGTTAAGAAGCATTTTCCAAAAGCGATTAAGCG
Source organism: Python bivittatus (assembly GCF_059951505.1). Lineage (NCBI taxonomy): Eukaryota > Metazoa > Chordata > Lepidosauria > Squamata > Pythonidae > Python > Python bivittatus. The sequence goes on along the minus strand of NW_028277058.1, from coordinate 29,522,931 downwards.
TTTAGGCTCAGCAGAACTTTGTGTCCATAAGATTACATTGCGGTTGTAAGCTTGCTGCAATTCCCTCGACTCCCAGCTGCTCAATTCACGAGCCGATTGGAGAAACCTCAGTTCCTGCAGTTTACTCATGAGGAGCAGCTGTCTGGAGTGCCAGTGGGTGATCTCACGATCTCTCCTTTATCTGGAGAGGTTTGGCCGGCCAGAAAATGCCATCTGGTTGCTGATCTTGCCACAATGCTGTCTCTGCTCCTTCGGAGATGTCTAGTTCACCATGAATTCTCACTGGAAGTTTTGCTGACAAGGACTGAATGATGAGTTTTAAGAATCTGTTTATAGATAAGAGTTGAGTTATGGGACGAAGAGATTGTTTGTTGTATTTTAAGAGAAGGTGATAAGTTTTTAAAATTGTTTTTACTTGTGATGAAGGGGGAAGTCTCTTCTTTATATATTTCTTTTCTTTTTCTTTACTATATTCTTATTTTCTCTTTCTTTTCTGTTTTTCTCTATATATTATTCTGTTTTTTCTGCACTTATTTTTTTCTTTTTACTCTTTTATTTTTTGTAGTATGTATTAGTTTTTATCTGTTTAATTGTAATATTTAATAAAATTATTACTAAAAAAAGGTGTTTATTACAACCTTAAAGTGTGTTCCCATTGCTATGACTTGCCCATAGGATGCTGTGGGAGAAGACTGTTTTACGCATGTTACATAACTCTCAACTTCTGAGTAGAATTCCTTTGGGGGTCCAGATGTCAAAGCTGATACCTAACTATGTGGTCCCATCATGTAACCTGCACTAAGTTGTCATGAGACCAATTTGTAAAAAATAGATCACTGGTGTTAGTTTACACTTCTGGGTGCTGCTGTGCTGAGCTAGCATGTCATGCTCTGAAGTCACCTATTATTTTCAGAACTTAGCTCTAGTTTGGCCTCAGTGAACTTTTGAAAATAAGTACACAGTACTTCAATCCCTGCCATTCTTTCTGGGCGAGTGATTACAGGAGGTGAAGGCCCATACATCTGGAGTCGAGGAAAGCTGTGTTACCTAGTGTAGCATGCTGTAAAATTTGGGAGTGGAGCAACAGGGCACGTGCCTGCTGGCAGCATATCCTTTGGTTTCATTCAGGGGCTGTGTCTCCCAGCTCTTTAGACAGTCCTAAAAGGACAAATTCCATTTCTACTGTTTTGCGTTTTCACCCCTGATGTGAAGGGGTTTTTGGATATCTGTTACTTGACTGCAGCCTACCTGCTTCCCTCTCCTCATGCAGTGTAGGATAGCTTAGAAATAGAAAAAAGAAATGTAAAGTTGGGTAGGATGATTCTGAAGCTTACTCTCTCAGTCAACTTCCGTATTTTGTGGAAGGCCTTAGTAAAGAAAAAGTCTTTGCTCTGATTTACTCATTGCATGATGCTATATCTGACCTTTTGGACTGTAACTAAGTAAATGATAACATGTTCACTTCACTTAGATCCTTGCCTACAGTATGTCCTTTTTTGCTAGTATAGAGTGAGAAGTGCAAGCCTCCCCACTGATCCATTATAGTAACTTTGTCTGCAAGTTTTGAAAACATTTTGCACAAAGTTTCAGACAGAGACATCTAGTGGCCTCATTGCACAAGATACATAAAAGTAGACCCCTGCTGCCTGAAAATAAAGTGGCAGAACAGTAACTCTTTGAGTTTAGGTTTAAAAAGGTGAGACCTCACCCCCTCCCTCCCATGTCATGCATGGTAAATTTTAGTCAATCTTATGAATATATCCAAAGAATCCAAAAGAAAGACAAATAACTTTGCTTCCCAATGCGAGCTGCATTCAGGTTTATGCTAGTCAGCCCCAAACCAGGGTTCTTTTGACATAATATTTCAAAATATTTGGAAGCATTTGTCCTTCCCATTATGGTGGTATTTAGTGAATCCTGGATAGCATTGACACTTTCTTTGCTGGAGTGTGTTTACTGGAGCCAAGTTGCTTATTTCTACCAAAGCCAACCATAAATCCTTAGCATTGAAAGCAATCTTTCTCTTGCTTTGTGCCATGTAGAAGCAATGAACAGCATGATGCAAAAATAAAGGCGCATACTTTCGGTAGCCCCAAACCTCAGCAGCTACCTAGATCTGTGCATGGTAGCCTATATTTCTGACCAACGTAAAAAGCTTCTCCCTTAGCATTTGAAAAGGCAAGCATGAAATTATCATCAATGGCACACACAAGACTTTTTTTAACTCTGACTCCTGACACCCTTGTACTCAAGAAATGTTTAATCTTAATTTAAACTCTCTATTAACACTGCCTAGTTGCTAAAATTCTTGTCCTGTCATTAATCAATTGACAGGAGCAAAATTTGGCCAGTCAGAAATGCCCAGGATCTCTGTAAGTGGCCAAGACCTAGTGACATACTTTGGAAAGTTTCTGTTTTCCCTCACACCCTCCAAAGTTAGAGTTGGCACTTTTTCCTATGGCGTGGTAGCCTTGATGTCACTGCCTTTCTTGTGCTGTCCTTACAAAGTCATAATGGTCAGGCAACCCTTAACACACTTCTGTCTTAAGAAACTTCTGTGGTTGTCATGGTCAAAGTTAGATATGCTTACAGGAAATGCAGTATTCTTGGGAATGGGGTGATTTTTGCTCATCCAAAGCCTTGTGTAAAAGTCACTACATGATGTGGTATGTTTTAAAGGCAAGACAGCTAATGAAAGAAAAACTGCATTGGCTCTGATGCCTTAATGGGAACAGCTGAAATATTGAGTTATTGAGATGATATAAGACATGCATAGACAAACCTTTTGGTTGCCAGAGCTGCATACAACTCAAATAATGGTTCAGCGTGCTCCACCCACATATGCAGTAAACACAAAGGCATCTATACAGGTTTATTATTTATTTTTTGAATGCATATACTGCCAGAATGTGGACTGATTCCTGGTTTACAAGCAATAGATTGTGCAATGAAATCAAGAAAACCAATAAGACAATATTAGAGTATAATAAATCATGAAAACAATGATGCTAGCTCCATTCACTAATAATCTTTAGGCTCCCTGTGGGAGAGTTCCAGCTTCAAGGCCTTCCTGATGATGCCAGGGTAGATCCTCTTTGAACCCGCGGGCGAAGCTGTTCTACAAGGTGGGGTCACCGTGGAAAACATTGCTTTTGAAACTGTACCCTTTTTATCTTATGGGGGGGGAATCCTAATTGTCCCCATTGGGACTAGTGTTCTGGATGGGGTAAGTTTCACCTGGAAGAGGTCATCCTAAAGATATCTATGATATAGACAATGACACATGAAACTTCTTCCTGACAGGCTGGGAAGCCTCTCCCTGTCTTCTGAAGCCACCTTCTTCCCCAGGATGACTGTTACAGTTACAGTAATATAGGCCTAAGGGGAGAAATTGGGTACATGCATGTGTGTGTGGGAAATGGACATTGGTGGCACGCTCATGAAGCTCACAGAGACTGCATGTGGGCTGCGAGCTGCAGTTTCTCATCTGTAATACAAAAGAGTGTGGACAATAGTCATGAATGATAAAGGGGCAGTAATGAAGGTGTGGTGATGGAGGGGAGAAAGAAGCAAAGGCTACAATCAGGTAGATAATTATGCTTATAAATAGAAACAGAATCTCCCTTTATGGGTGGGAATGATTGTGCTGCTGCCAGTTCAGATTGCAATTGTGATTCTTTCTGTTTCTTGTTGAACAAAAGAAAAGTTGATGCAGAAGCAATGCAGAGTAAGAGTGACAATTCTGTTTCCCCCTCTCTACTTTTATGGGTCTTTAAAGTAAGCTCTACAAGTTTATAGCTTATATGCACTATTTAGATTTGCAGCTTAGTTATTCTACATGAGGAAAGCTGCTATCCACTCTAGCTGGCAAAGGCAAACTGGAAAACTGTTTTTTTTTCCAGAACACATGGCCATAAATACTTCTATTATTATTTCAGTAATGCTCTGTTGTGCCTCATTTTCTTTGCTCCAAGAAAATCGAGATCATATACTCAGCGCAGATCATATACTCACTGTAGCATTATAACATTCTAATTCTAACATCTCTTTTATAACAGGACAGCCTATGTATTTGGAACATTATAAATCCTGGGGGATATCCAGACTGCATTTTAACTGTTTTCCATAGTCTCTTTTTCCCAATTTGCCCCTTTCCCTGACCCTATTCCCTCCATTCCTATTTTTTAGTTGGCATTTGCAACCGTACTTGCTTCCTGTTTAGAACAGAAAATACAGGAAGATGGGGTTAGCTGTCAAATGCATATCAGCCTTGTGACATGGACATTACATTTCTAACTTCAAAGGGATAGGAATACTTTTGGGAGGTAGAGTTGGGATTTACTTGGCTAGCAATGAGCAGGATCTAAAAATTCACTAAGTTGTCTGAAACTATGTCATACTTAAGCCCCAACTCCTTTACAGTACTGCAAAAATAGGACTGATAATATCTGCCTATTTTGCAATACAGTTGTAAGGCTGGTTGGGATATTGTTTATGACAGCACAGTCCTATATACATCTACTCAGAATGAAGATTCATTGAGCATCCAGATGAATGTGCAGCTAATTGCAGAGTTATGTATCACTTTAGTCATTGTGTGCTTGTGTGTATATAATCTGCGTATATAATTCTTGGACTGAATTTAATCTTGTTTCTGTGGTATTTGAACTACTTCATCCATACAGGTGAGAAAAGAAGCAATTAAGTCTTGAATCAAGTTAAATTTAGCTTTGTGTCTCCTCTTTTTGTACAGTATTCTGATTCAATACTAAACTAACATGCTATTTCCTAATTATACAGTGGGACATTAACTGCTAACAGCACAATTACCCATTTAGCACATCAGCAGTCATGATCTCTGTAAGAATAAAAGTGCGTCCCAATTTTGCTCAGAGAATAACAGAAACATTCCAGAATCATCAGGTTTTGGTCTTAAATAACTGCTAATCTGCTTTGGCAATGAGTTTGAGACAATAGCAAAACACTGGTTCTGCAGGGTATATAATTTTTAAGAATGGAGGGGAAAATAGGGCAAGCACATGGCAAAGACTTATTATAGTACAGGACAGTAAGGACAGATGACATAAGAAAGATACAACCCTGGCTAGGTAAGGGGAAGAGTTAGTACTACTTCTGTTTGTAAGACTTGGCAGGGAAAGTGTGTGATCTCTGCCAGTAAGCTCTAATGAAAGAGTTCAACTGGCACTTTTCCCCTGGCAATGGGAAGTTTTCAATCAAGTCCTTAGGTCTGAAGCTCAGGAAATGGGTTTGTTTTTATAAAATACATTTTTAGCATTTATTTCTGAGACTCAGAAATGAGAATGGGTGGTGTCTGCCTGTCTGTCTCAACAAAGACACCAATAAGGATGCATGTAGTTCATTAGCTAATACATATGTCTTTTGCAGGATCTTTTGGGGTGAGGGAAGACAATCGTTTGAGGTCCCATATATGGAGAAGGAGCCATTCAAAGGATAGTTCAGCATTTGCAATAATCAGATGGACCATTTACTTTCATTCAAGGCAGCAAAACTAATTAGTTAAAATAATTATTGCAGTATTTTGGATTTCTTCATATACTCTAATTTACTGGGCCATTAAGTCTAATGACCAAAAAAAAAAAAAAAAGAAAAAATTGGCACAGAATGCAATGAGAAGAAAAGGTAGTGGGCTTCAAATGAACAGTCTGCCCAAGCTTCTCAGAGTCTGAAAAAGCCCCAGTGACGTGCTTGTATTTTACCCATTGAATGTTTCTATCCTAGATGAATTTAGCTGGCTCTGTTCTGGTAGAAATTGCTTCCTTTCTGGTTTGTCCTTCATTTTTCATTCTTTGCTTTTCAGCAGTACTGAACTTTGAGCTAGGAATGAGTGTGCCATGTTGTTTGTAATAAGTAGGCAAGGTGGAAAAATATTCTTAGGAAGCTGATTGCTGGTATTAAATGGAGATCAAGCACTAAGATAATTTCTGCACTAGCAATTTATAGCATCTTCTGAGTCATCCAATCATCATTGTGCCAAAATGACAGTAACAGCAATGTATCACTTCAACATTGGCTGCTAAGAGTGACTAGTGTGGAAAGAGTTTACAACCTAAAGTCCTCTGCCCCACAGCTTTGAACTATTTAGCAATATGAAATTATCCTTTCCTTCTGACTGGGGGATTCTAAACCTCTCTATGTTAGATAGTTTTTTTCTGTAAACAATGTTTTGGTGGGTCACAACAACTTATACATTTCTGCTTTTACCTGCTGGATGAACCTTTATACCTTCCTTGCCTTTCAACAGAACTACTTTTTTAGGACTTGTCTCTCATCTGTGCTACTTTTATACATTGTGTGTGAATCATTAAACCTACCATTGGCCTGTTTCTAGACTATTATCTAAACTTTCATTTGTACTGCAAGAAGGGTGGTATAAAATAAGCAGCACTGATTTTAGGTCAGAGTTTTCCAAATGTGCTTCATCTTGTAATAATATATATCCTTCAGATATTTTATTTTAGTGTGATTTTAACTTGAAGTAATTTCTCATAGTCCTTTCTTTCTGTAACAATTGTGATGTTTTGGCAGAAATGGTGTTGACAAAAGGTGATTGATGATTATGTGCCATCAAGTCAATGTTGGCTTTTAATGACTATATAAATAGAAGTTATCCAGGATGATCTGTCCCTAACCAGGACCTCCAGATCTTCCAGTGGTGCTTCCATCACAACTGTAATTGAATCCCTCCACCTTCCTGCTGGTCATCTTTTTCTTTCCATCTTTCCCAGCATTATAGACTTGTCAAGAGAGCTAAAAAATATGCCTACAAGTCAGTTTTAACTCCTAGCCACTGTCTGGATAAGTCTCTGCAGTTTTTTGGCAACATTTTCAGAAATGGCTTGCTAGTGCTTTCTTCCTACGGCTGAGAGAGTGTGACTGGCTCAAGGCCCCCTAGCTGATTTCGTGCCACGGCAGGAGTAGAACTCATGGTTTTCCCAGTTTCTAGCTTGATGCCTTTAACTACTGTTGCACGCTACTGGCTCTCTAGGATAGTTAGGTCTTCACAGAATATGTCCAGGAGAGCTAGGTCTTCACATAGTGTGTCCAAAGTATGATAATTTGAGCCTGGTCATTTGCGCTTCAAGTGACAACTCTGGGTGGATTTGTTCAATGACCTATTTATTTGTTTTCTTGGCTATCCATGATATTCTCAAGAGTTGTCTCAACCTCAGTTCAAAAGCGTAATTATTCTATCTTATTTTTTCAAAGTCCCCACAAAAGCTGAGTGGAGCTGGTTACATTAAATGTAAATGCCTCATGCAGATTTTAGTATCATTTGCCTCTTGGCATGGTACTGCAATTTCTAGAAAAGCATATTTGCAATAGTTATTGGGGGGAAAGCTGGTATTTTACACATGTGGGAATTGTATGCTTTGTCACTCTATTTAAATTGTTTTAATTGTGTAGCTACCTAGAGTACCCTGAGAAGTGCTATTGTTGAAAAGTGATAAGAACATGTATAAAATGAACAGAATGGTCTGTTCATTAACCAAAGGGAAGCAGAAGCCCCAAGTAGGATATCCCTGAGAGAAGGTGGTGAGATATTGAAGGACAAAGTGATTAGTTTTTCATAGCCTGTCCCACATTGCCTAAGTTACTGTGTTATCCTCAGCTGTAGTAGGAGACATTATACAGCTGTTGTGTTGAAATAAGATTAACCTATTTCATGTTTTTGCCTCAGCCAGCAAGGTGTCTTTGGACAGTCTAGTAAATCGGGGTGGGCAATCTTCTTCACTATGACTTTCTACTGTGCCTGATGGTGACAGGGGGCATTGTTGGATATCACTATAGTACTGGTCCTAAAGTTTTTGGACCCATTTTCTTGGCATGCGGGTAGGAGGAGGTGAGGTTGCAAAGCTTAGCTATCAGTTTTGCTCCTTACCTTCCTACATCCATATTGTAACTCAAAAAATTAGGATACAATTTGCTGTGTTGGTGTTCCAAGGTAGATGTCTGCATGACCTGTGAACAAGGCATGGTGAAAGACACTGCACAGTACTATTCTCTTATGCTTGTTACACAAGAAGTCACAGAGGATCATTCATGTGTGTGTGTGTGTGTGTATTTCCTCCCTCCCTCCCTCCCTCCCTCCCTCGGGTTAATGGAAAGACCTTTAATTAAAGGTCTTTAATTAAAGACTATATAGATAATGTAGAATTAAGATATATTGGAAAGACTTCTTCTAATTACATTTGTCTATGTAATTGTTTTACCACGTGATCAATTACTAGTAGACTGATTGTGGTAGAGGCTTTTGATCTAAGCCAGCCTTTCAGCTCAGTTGAAAGCTTGAAAGTTGAAAGCTTCACATTCTGTATGCCCAAATTACAGAAGTTAAAATGGACTCAGAAGCTTGGGAGGCAATAGGGCTTTGTTGTGCTGCAGGTAATAGCATGATAACGTCTTTTCTTGTGATATCAGGAGTGCCTTTTGCATTTCTCTTCCTCACACATAGGCAAAATATGGCAAGACTGCCAGCCTCACTGGATTGACACTAAACTCCTGGATATCTGGTCTAACTCTTTTTTGCTAACTTGAATTTACCTTGAAAGTTATACCTGTTCTTAGTTACTGAATTCTCGGCAAAGGATTTATTCATCTCTCTCTCTCTCCCTCTCCCTCTCCCTCTCTCCTGCCCCCCTTTCTGGCAAGCTGTGAGGCTACTTTTTTACATTATGACTTTTGCTTGGCCTTTGCCAGATAGGTGCAGTATCAAGTTTTTTTCCTTGACACTTTATGCTATGGCATAATAAATACAGCCCTGCAGCTGATTTATTATCCTCGGTATAGTTTAAACATTAACCTGCATTTTTTGTTGGAGCCTGTTTGCAGTCTCCTGTGTCTAGATAAACATGAAATCAGCAAAGAGAAATAGTCTGTAGACATGACTTGTTCATCATCTTGATTTTTCTGCAAAAGGTTATATCCCTGACTTAAATTGTATGACACTGCATTTGTTTAAAAATTCCTTTTGTAAATGTGGTCTCTGACTCCCTTTCTCTCTCTTTGCCGTTTGTATTTCTTGATTATTTTTTTGCTTCACCATTTAAATTTAGACTAAAATTGCATAGGTAAAGATTTCTCTGTTTATATTAGCTGCTATAGATGGCCGAACAGAGGCAGCCTTGACAGGTCTCAAAAACCTAAGCAGGGCTCGACGTCGGTAGTATTTGGACGGGAGGCCACCAGAGAATGCCAGGGCTCACCAAATAGAAATAATAAATACAGTAGCTAGATTGGGACGTGTAGAAAAGAAAGGACTGAAAGAAATCAAGAAGAAACCACTTTTGTATTGCTGTTTGGAAAACGACATAGACCAGGAACTGAAATTATAGTAACTTGAAGGAGACCCAGAATGAATCATTTCATTGGAGATAAATGGTAGCCTGCATGTTGAGGTATGTGGCATGAACAATAATCAAGACAAGGTCAAAAAATATTCCAGAAGTAGAATTTCAGCCAAGCATGCTGAAAGATATATGACCATATATCGATCTCAAGGCTTTTCTGCTATCTGAAAATAACTTAGGGTCTGTCCTAAAGAGGATAAAACAACATATGATCTGAGAATTGTCTCTTGCATTGAGTGTGGCCATTTCTACTGTAAAACCTCTGTGTATTGCAAAGAATTTGGGGATAGCCAAATTGACTGCATATGCTTCTGATCAGGAACTGAGACTCAAGATAAAGTGACTTGTTTAAATAATATGAAGCTAATATGTGTCCCTTAGGATGAGATTGGAAATGAGCCTTATAATAATGGTTATTAAACTGGAGATCTATTAACATGCACCTTCCATTCTCATGAATACTAGAATAAAATGTATTTTCCAGAAGCGTGCACTTCCAGATTTATGCATTTTGCTTCAATCAAGTGGGCAAAATAGCTATTTCTAATGTGATGACTAATTAGTTCAAGTACTATTCAAGTCCCAAATTATGAAACTTATTTGTAATATACACACATAGCCTGGCAGACTGCCAGTCTTGATGTGAGAGGAGTGGAATGTGATGTAATGATAGTGTACCTGCTCCAGTGCTTAATGTGTATGACTGTAAATAAATATATTGCAAAAAAGGCTTTCTGGCCTTCTTTAAAGGAAACTACATAAGGGAATTGAACCAAAATAAACTATGTATCTCTGGAAATTCTCCCCATTTTGATGATTCGGATATGCACTCTGCAGAGCAATCAAAAAGATTACTGTCAACTGGCTGACTTTATAATTTATTTATTTTTTAATGAAATGTATATGGTCGCCCATCTCACATAAAAGTGATTCTGGGCAGCATACAATAAAACAATAACTGATAGCTGCCTGTTTGTAAGGACTGACGATGGTAAGTCGGATACCGTGATTCTCAGGCATGATAGAACTATTATATAAACAGAATAAATGTGTCCAACTCTCAAGGCCAGGAAAAGAACGGCCAAAAGTCTGTTCTTGAAGAGGTGGGAGGAAAGGTCATAGAATTTAAACTATAGAGCTCATATATCTGTATGTTTTGATTCCTGTGTTTTGTAGTTCTTGTCTACTAGGAAGCAAGGTAGCACAGTTTAGCCACTTTGTATTGGTGTTATTGAATGCTGGAATAACTGAACACAGTGTTCAGTTTCTTGAGACTCAGTATTTGTTGTCATGAAGTCGAATGTGGTTGAAGAAATCAGAAATGAAATCCCCAAAGGGTGATGATGAGAAGTATCCTCAGGCTGGAAAAATGAGGTGCATATTGAATAAATAAATAAGGACATTATTTATTAAGGGTTACAGGATATCCTTTGAATGGCAGGCTTATTAGGCAGTTTACAGGGTATTCAAAAACAAAAGCTTCACAAGAGGTATAAATACAAATACCCAAGAAGATAAAGCTATATATTTTATATGCCTTCATAATAATTCCTAATGACAGGCAAGTATTATTGCTATTTTTTTGGTACTGCCACATTTTTCAAAATGTGATCCAGCAGAAAATCCTGCCCTGGGAAAATGCCCAGGCTGCCACACACGGAAATTAATTTCTTACTTGAAGGGCTTACTTGAAGGGTTTCTCCAAGAAACTATATGCTTTTCCTTTTTTCTTCCCTTGAAGAGGCTTCTGGGTATACTCATTTGATGCCTATTTTATCATGAAGAATTTGTCTTCCTCCAGTTGCTGTTGGAAGCATAATCTTTCTGCAGTCCATAAAAGCCAAAGATTATCAATCTGATAATGATAAAAAGAGTAAATTAACAATCAGAGCCAATTGCCTATCTGCACTTTAGAATTGACATTAGGGCTGTGCATTGATCTAGATCTGAAGGGTAAAAATGTGATTCCGAACACATGTGGCACCTGTTGGCACCTTCTTAAATCAAATGTCTCTTTTCTTGGAATGAGCTGCAGGAGCCCAGGAAATGACACTGCTCTATTAAGGAGTTGTCAACAGGTATGACATGCATGCCCAAGTACACTCTGAATCAGGATTGGTGCACAGGTTCACTAACTATTCCCCTTTGCACCCATGACATCAGAAGTTCATTATTTCCTTGATTAAGCAGCATATTAGAAAGAGTTGTGAGTGACCTGTATATCCTTAGTGCAATACTGATCCATGCAGCTTGGGGCACAAATTATCAATGTGCTTTTCCTAATAATATTCTCTTATGAGCTACAAGCCAAAATTCAGATTTATGGGAAGAAGATGACAGATTTTTTTTGTCTTTTTCCTGCTGCTGAAAAGTTGCCAATCACAGCTGTCTTTTTCTACTTGTGTTACTTCTATTTAAGAAGGCTACAATCCTTCTACTCTCTTACCTGGGCTATTTTAACCTCATTTTGTACCTTAATAAAGATCTACCAATCTATCTGTCCATCCATCCATCCATTTCCTCACCCACCCTGGGAGTAAGCCTCACTGAACTCAGTGGGATTAACCTCTAAATAGGCATGAATATGATCACAACATGCAAATAATACAGAATTGTCTACAGGATCCAATGAATATGTCAACATGGTATAAAAAGTGTGGCACTGTCATGAAGCAAACCCCACCCTCTTGTACATGCAATGTGGAGGAGCCTATGACATGGTAGCGCAAAACTGTTTTTATTATTTATTCTCCTCATCATTTGGCCCCACCCCTTGATCCCCCCAAATAACTATGTAGTGAGATTTACTTTTGCGTCAATGTAATAAAAGAACAGCCTTTTCAGATGATGCCCTCACTGTCTTCTGAGTAGGCATGCAGCAGAAAGTGCGTCCTTTCTTACTTTTCGGAGCTGAAGGAAAACAGCCATGTTAGTCTATGGCAGCAAAAAATCAGGAGTCTGGTGGCACCTTTTCCAGCTTGCAAGTTTTATTAAAAGACATAAGCTTTCGTGACCTACAGCTCACTTCATCTAGAGTGGGTAGACCAGTGTTTCTCAACCTTAGCAATTTTAAGATGAGTGGACTTCAACTCCTAGAATTCTGGGCTAGACTGATGCAGGATTTAAATCCGGTGTCTCTCTTTTTAATATTTCTATGTCCATGGCTTAAGTATTATGAATTAAATGTTTTTAAAAAAAGACGTGGATTTTTTGTTTTCTTGGATTTACATGAAGACTATACGTTCAAGACCTGGGAGGCAGAAATGAGGAGTGAAACATTTCTACCTTCTGCGTGTGAGAGACATCTAACAATCATCTCTCTATTTTTGATTCTGAAATTCTGGCAAGCATGGCTTTTTATCTTTTGTATCGTGTGCTCACTGTTTCCAGAGGTTGCAAGCCAGAAGCACATTTTTTGAACGTCAGTGGAACTAGTCCATTTTCATTTGTTAAGGAAAATTATAAATTGACAATTAGTTTGTGATATGCAATACTGCATGTTTTCTTAGAAGTGAGTCCTATAGAACAGGGTTCCTCAACCATGCTGGCTGGGGAATTCTGGGAGTTGAAGTCCATACATCTTCAAGTCGCCAAGGTTGAGGAACCCTGCTATAAAACTTAGTGGGAGCATGCTCCCAGTTTACCCAATGTCCATTCAATAATAATTGCTAGATTAATTAAAATGTGCCATAAGGTAGAAGGTGCATAAAGGAAGCCTCTTGGCACTTGTTGGTACATAGTTTCATATTTCTTAATACTGTATGGTAAAAAGCAGGGAAGGCTTACAAAATTTCTGGCAACACTTTGGCGTCTCTTCAGGAAATGGTAGTGTTCAGTATAATAACATCCATAGTTGGAATGCACTAAAACTTTTCCAATAAAGTCTACCACAAGTGGTACAGCTATAGGAAGTGAAGAGAGAGAGGTTTCCTTTAGTCAAACAATACAAAAGTAACCATCTGGCTTCACAAACTTGCTGCCCTGAATAGCAGGGGAACAAGTATGGGAGTGAGTGACTGGAAGCTGGATTCTCAGAGTAAAGTCATCAATCCAGTGACAGTTGCAAACTGTCTTAACTGAATACTTTGCAGAAATTATTCCCAGCAAACAATGACTGGATGTGATGGGAGTTGTAGTCAGAGACATCTTCAGGAGAGAGGCAAGGAGAAAAAACTGACAAAGCAAGCCTTGCTCCGTCCCTTTGGGGCATGCAAAATTAAATATTTGAATAACTTTTAGCTGGATTAGTATTGTGACAGTTTCAATGCTTTTCTTGCATTTGTACATTTACATACTTACCTTGTACATTTTCAGGGTAGGATGTAGGAACTGATAAACATATCATCAATCCATCAATTAATGATATTTTACTTCTTGAGACTACATAGACTTCTATAATTTACTTGTCTAGACAGCCTTACAATAGTCTGCTGTCTCCTAAGAAATGCTCAACGTCCAATTGTCTGTCGTTTCCCCAGGCTTGCATTTCTCATTGTTTTGTTCATTCCATATTTTCAACATTATTTTCAAATGGATTCATTTGTATTGCTATCTGGGCCTTATGCCTGTCTGTCTACAATGGATTGCATTTTTTAAATTTTTCCTAATTTAATCTTAAACTTCTATTGTTTCACATCTTACATCTGGATGGGAAATTGCAATAAATAAATGAAGGATCTGCTGATGCAAGAGACCTCCTTGCTGAAAACACTTTGTCCCTACTTGTACCTTGTTACTCAACCAGCAATCAGGATTCTGCTTACTGAATCCTGCTGAGTTTCCTTTTCTACTTTAGTCTTTATGTAGCTGAGAATAATTTTACTGTTTTGTAAGAAAGGGCATCTTTAATATTGCACATTCCTTGTATGTTGTTCTGAGCTAGGACTCTGTCCCTTCTTCAACAAGTCAAAACTTGTTTGAAATCATTCACTCTGCATACCCTTCTTGGATTTTGCTACTGCATCTGCTTCTTTCCTGATTTTAATATTTGGAAAAAAAAAGTTCTTACTGAAGTTGGTCTACTTCAAAGCGAAGCTATGGCCTAGCCATGTGAATTTTACTTCCCAGTGGCAGCAATGCCATGTGAAGGTTTTTTGGGGGAAAGGAAACTATATGGCTACAAGCTATATATGGCTACAACTCCAAGGGGAAAAAAAAATACTGGTAAATTGGTATGTGGAGAATGCAGGCAAATCTGGGAAATTCTAGTAGAGGAGCTTGGAAAGACTTACATGGCCACTCAATTTGCTGAGTGCCTCTGCGTGTTCTACAATCTGTACAAACATGAAAACAAGGAATTAAAAGAGAATACAATATAATAAACATTTGGAACAGAAAAAAAAAAAGAACAGATAATGGAATAACTGAAATACCAATAAGAACAGGATTCACCAAGGCCAACCCACCCATATTTCAGTCAGGGTCTTTCCTTCAACATAGGTTCATTCCATGTTTTGGGCCCAGTGCCTGGGGAAGAACCAGGTTTTTGAAGTTTTACAGATGGACAAAAGAGTTGGGCCATCCAAACCTCAAGGGCAATGTTGTTTCACAGGTTAGGTGCTGTGACAGAAGGCACCTTCCTGAGTTCCCCTAAGCTACATAGTTTTGTAGAAGGAACCCAAAGCATGCCCTTTGAGATGAGCAGAGATAATTGGAGACAGGTAGTTCTGCAAACTCCTTCATGGATCACTGCCTTGTCGTGGTGAAGGGGCTTGCGTAACTCAGTGAAGCCATGAGCTATACCGTGCAGGGCCACCCAAGACGGACAGGTCATGACAGAGAGTTCTGACAAAATGTGGTCCACTGGAGAAGGAAATGGCAACCCACTCCAGTATCCTTGCCAAGAAAACCCCATGGACAATGTTAGAAGGCTAAAAGATATGACACCGGAATATGAGCCCCTCAGGTCAGAAGGTGTCCAATATGCTACTGGGGAAGAGCGGAGGGCATTTTCAAGTAGCTCCAGAAAGAGTGAAGCGGCTGGGCCAAAGCCGAAAGGACGTTCAGCTGTGGATGTATCTGGAAGCGAAAAGAAGGTCCGATGCTGTAAAGAACAATATTGTATAGGTACCTGGAATGTAAGATCTATGAACCAAGGCAACCTGGATGTGGTCAAACATGAGATGACAAGATTGAACGTCGACATCTTGGGAATCAGCGAATTGAAATGGACAGGAATGGGTGAATTTAATTCAGGTAACCATTATATCTACTACTGTGGCCAAGAAACCCTTAGAAGAAATGGAGTTGCACTCATAGTCAATAAGAGAGTGGGAAAGGCAGTAATGGGGTACAACCTCAAAAATGACAGAATGATCTCAGTGCGTATCCAAGGCAAACCATTCAACATCACAGTAATCCAAGTCTATGCCCCAGCCACTGATGCCGAAGAAGCTGAAGTTGACCGGTTCTATGAAGACCTACAACACCTTCTAGAATTAGCACCAAAAAAAGATGTCCTTTTCATCATAGGGGATTGGAATGCTAAAGTAGGAAGTCAAGGAGTAATTGGAATAACAGGCACGTTTGGCCTTGGAGCACAAAATGAAGCAGGGCAAAGGCTAATAGAATTCTGTCAAGAGAACAAGCTAGTGATAGCAAACACTCTTTTCCAACAACACAAGAGATGACTCTACACATGGACATCACCAGATGGTCAATACCGAAACCAGATTGATTACATACTTTGCAGCCAAAGATGGAGAAGCTCTATACAGACAGCAAAAACAAGACCAGGAGCTGACTGTGGCTCAGATCATGAGCTTCTTACTGCAAAATTTAGGCTTAAATTGAAGAATGTAGGGAAAACCACTAGACCACTCAGGTATGACTTAGATCATATTCCTTGTGAGTACACAGTGAAGGTGATGAATAGATTTAGAGGGTTAGATTTGGTAGACAGAGTGCCTGAAGAACTATGGACAGAGGTCTGTAACATTGTACAGGAGGCAGCAACTAAAACCATCCCAAGGAAAAAGAAATGCAAGAAAGCAAAATGGCTGTCTGATGAGGCATTACAAATAGCTGTGGAAAGAAGGAATGCGAAAAGCAAGGGTGAAAGGGAAAGATATAAGCAACTGAATGCAGATTTCCAGAGAATAGCAAGGAGAGATAAGAAGGCCTTCTTAAATGAACAGTGCAAAGAAATTGAGGAAAACAATAGAATGGGGAAGACTAGAGATCTCTTCAAGAAAATTGGAGATATGAAAGGAACGTTTAGTGCAAAGATGGGCATGATAAAGGACAAAAAAGGCAGGGACCTAACAGAAGCAGAAGAGATTAAGAAGAGGTGGCAAGAATACACAGAAGAACTATATAAGAAAGATCTTAATGTCCCTGATGTCCATGCTGGTGTGGTCACGGACCTTGAGCCAGACATCCTAGAGAGTGAAGTCAAGTGGGCCTTAGGAAGCATTGTTAACAACAAAGCTAGTGGAGATGACAGTATTCCAGCTGAGTTATTTAAAATACTAAAAGATGATGCTGTTAAAGTGCTGCACTCAATATGCCAGCAAGTTTGGAAAACGCAACAGTGGCCATGGGATTGGAAAAGGTCAGTTTACATTCCAATTCCAAAGAAGGGCAATGCCAAAGAATGCTCAAACTATTGCACAATTGCACTCATTTCACATGCTAGCAAGGTTATGCTCAAAATCCTACAAGCTAGGCTTCAGCAGTACGTGAACCGAGAACTACCGGATGTACAAGCTGGGTTTCGAAGAGGCAGAGGAACTAGAGATCAAATTGCCAACATTCGCTGGATCATGGAGAAAGCACGAGAGTTCCAGAAAAACATCTACTTCTGCTTCATTGACTATGCAAAAGCCTTCGATTGTGTGGATCACAACAAACTGTGGCAAATTCTTAAAGAGATGGGGGTACCAGACCATCTTACCTGTCTCCTGAGAAATCTGTATGTGGGCCAAGAAGCAACAGTTAGAACCAGTCACGGAACAACCGATTGGTTCAAAATAGGGAAAGGAGTATGACAAGGCTTATACTGTCACCCTGCTTATTTAACCTATATGCAGAGTACATCATGAGAAATGCCAGGTTGGAAGAATCACAAGCCGGAATTAAGATTGCAGGGAGAATCATCAATAACCTCAGATATGCAGACGATACCACCCTAATGGCAGAAAGTGAAGAAGAACTAAAGGGCCTCTTGATGAGGGTGAAGGAGGAGAGTGCAAAAGCTGGCTTGAAACTCAACATTAAAAAAACTAAGATCATGGCATCTGGACCCATCAATTCCTGGCATATAGAAGGGGTAGAAATGGAAGCAGTAACAGACTTCATTTATTTGGGCTCCAAGATCACCGCAGACGGAGACTGCAGCCATGAAATTAAAAGACGCTTGCTCCTTGGGAGGAAAGCTATGGCAAACCTAGATAGCATATTAAAAAGCAGAGATGTCACCTTGCCGACAAAGATCTGCATAGTCAAAGCTATGGTTTTTCCAGTAGTAATGTATGGCTGTGAGAGCTGGACCATAAAGAAGGCTGAGCGCCGAAGAATTGATGCCTTTGAACTGTGGTGCTGGAGAAGACTCTTAAGAGTCCCCTGGACTGCTAGGAGGTCAAACCAGTCAATCTTAAAGGAAATCAACCCTGATTGCTCATTGGAAGGACTGATAATGAAGCTCAAGCTCAAATACTTTGGTCACCTAATGCGAAGAGAGATCTCTTTGGAGAAGACCCTGATGCTGGGAAAGATTGAAGGCAAAAGGAGAAGAGGACGGCAGAGGATGAGATGGTTAGATAGCATCACTGAAGCAATGAGCATGAAACTGAGCAAACTCAGGGAGGCAGTGAAGGACAGGAAGGCCTGGCGCAGTATGGTTCATGGGGTCACGAAGAGCCGGACACAACTTAATGACTGAACAACAACAAGAAGTTCTGCAAGTAACCTGGCCTGTGCCATGTGTTACAGGCGATAACCAGCACTTTGAATTGCCTATTGGGAGCCAGTGCAGCTCACAAAATAATGGTGTTACATGGGCATAGTGAGGTACACCCGTAACCATTTATGCCTCTACATTCTGGACCAATTACAGCTTCTGGATGGTTTTCAAGGGCAACCCCACGTAGAGTGCATTGTGTAGTCCAAAGAGGAGGTGATCGGGAGATAAGTGACCGTGAGTAGAGCCTCCTGGTCCAGGAAAGGAAGTACAGTAATACATGTACAAGGTGGATTAGCACAAAGGCCATCTTGGCAACCACCTGCTTTTCTAGCAGGAGCTAAGAGTCCAAGAGCTGCACCAATTCTATTTGGGGGAGTATAAGCCTATCCAGACAAAAACTGGAGAGTTCTTAGAGTCAGAGGACCCCAAAACCATACCATTCAGTTTTGCTAGGGTTAGGTTGAAGCCTTTTTTTCCCCATCCAGACTCCTAGAGCCTCCAGATACTGGGAAAAGGCCTTGATAGCATCCCTTAGTTGGCCTAGAGTGGAAGTGTATAAGCGGGAATCATCAGCATACTGATATTACTGACCCTGTACTGATGGAGGACTTTACCCAGTGGTATCATGAAGATGTTAATAAGAGTGGAGAGAGAGAGAAGGACCCTGAAATGTCTAGAGGCTGAGAGAGATGGTTGGAAAATATATGGGGTCTGGGGAAGCAGTGAGAATCTTGGGAAGAGTAGAGAAAATGCAGAGAAGGTGGCTTGCCTACTTTTTTCAAGAGGGAATTATTGTACCCACTGAAAGAGTCAAAGTGAAAATGGGGTGAGTTTATCAGTGTGGATGTAGGGAAGCAAGGATTATAGATGTTATAGATTATAGATAGCCTACCAGGCTATACCAGGAAGCCATTGAGATTCACAAACACCAGCACAGTTTCAATAAAAAAGAGGAGAGTCTAAAAATCAACAAAACCTGGCTACCAATCCTGAAAAATACAGCCTGCAAAAGGTCAACGAACTCAGCTCAACCACCAGGACGTGTGAACAGTTCACACAATGAACTTGCTAATCACCCCCAGCAGCCCCTTGTTAGCAATTCAATAGAAGAAAAAACCCTGCCTAATCCCCAGGAAGATACACACAGATTCTGACACCAAAACAAGCAGCCAGTCAGTAACCCAAGCCCCCCCCAAGTCCCCCCTTCCCCCCCCCTCAGATCTCTATAAATACCCACAAAAGGGCCACATCACCCTGGGCACAGAGAGAACTGCTCCTGTCTATGCTCCTGGACTCTGAAGATGCCGGTCACAGGTGCTGGCGAAACGTTAGGAAACAAACTTCCAGAACACGGCCACACAGCCCGGAAGACCCACACCAGCCATCGTATGCCGGCCGTGAAAGCCTTCGACAATACATTATAGATGTTGCTTTCTCTCAACAAACAAGCTGAAGGGTTGTTTTTTTTTTTTTGCTCCACACATATTTCAATCAGGATCTTTCTTTCTGCTATATTCTTTCTTTGGCAAAGAATATAGCAATTTTGAGCAGAACATTATGTCTCTGTGTATGCAAAAATATTTTAAAAAATATTGGTGTCATGTTTTTTAACCTCTGCCCACAGAAAGAGGGTAGCTTCCTTCATTTTTCTAAACAAAAGGCTTACAAGAAAGGATTAAGCTGCCTTGGTGAAGAAACTTTGCATTTACATTAGGACACAATATTAACTGATGGACATCTGCATGATACATGTTTTATGCAGGGGAGGTTTATTTCTGAAACAGGAAGATATTTTATAGGATTATGCAAATATTTCATTTTGAACTGTTTTAAGCATGCATCTTCACAAACCATCCTATTTTGAGTATGAAACTACTGCTTTGACAAACGAAATGGGCTGTTTCGAGTATTCTAGAAATGTTTCAATGTTGAAACAGAACTATTCTGAAACATTCTGTTTCAATCTTGAAACACTTCTCAAATGCTCAAAATAGCTGTTCTGCATTCAAAAGGAGACACTCAAAAATTCTTGCTCAGAATGGTTCAAAATTGTACTTTTGACTCTAAATATTAGAGCCTTCCCTAAGCTTCTAACCAGCTCAAAAAACCCCTCATCATTTGCAAAGCTCTCTTTTAGAGGCTAGGATGATCTTAACGTGATATATTATATTAAATTAAATTAATAAAAATGATATTGATGGGCTAGAACTTTGGTCCAAATCCAACAGGATGATATTCAATTGTGATATGTGAAATATCCTACATCTGGGTAGGAAAAATCAAACAGAAGATAACTGTTTTGGCTGCATGTTTGAGAAAGAGTAGTAATGGACCACCAACTGATCATGAGCGAAGAGTGTGATGCAGCAGCTAAAAGAGCTGATACAGTCTAAGGCTGCACTAACAAATAACTGCATTCAGATCAAGGGAAGTAGTTCTTCCATTGCATTTGAAACTAATTAAACTTAATTTGGAGTATTGTGTCCAGTCCTGGGCACTATACTTTAAAGGGGATATGGAAAAACTGGAGAAGTTTCAGAAAAGAATGGCCAAAATGATAAAGTTCTGGAAACCAAGCCAGATGAGAAATCATGGCTATCTTAATCTATCATTTAACAAACTAACCAATCATGATTTACAAAGCACAAAGTCTGGGTCTGCACAACATATTAAAAAACAAACCACATTATGATTTATATGAACCCAATCAGTGACTAGGAAGAGAATAGGTGTTACCTTCTTAGAGCAGGTTATTTAGAAGTAAATTGCTTTAGGTACAGATTTATTTAGTCATCTATATCCTACCTATTTCCCTCCAGTTAGCCTGTAAGAGAACACAGGATTCCCATCTGCCATCTAGAAACTGACCAATTCAGAATTGCTCAACTTTGGCAAGGTAGTTCCATCAAATGAGTAATCCATCTTGTCTGATTATAAAATGAACCTTAAATCCCTTAAGTTGTTTGGGAGCACTCATGATCAGCAGGCATTGTGGGTGCACTTCTCTGGCTGGGTAAAGTACAGGCACCATTTGACTCTCTACCCTTCCTTAACTTAAAAGCATGTCTTTCTTCTACAACTGAAGCATGGGGAAGTGTGTAGAAATGTGCACTGGGGAGGGAAATGTGCTTGCCTTTGAAGGCACTTTATGCACCTTAGAATGGAAGCTATTTGAGCACGGCTGGGCCCTCAAGTGGCTGAGGAGAGATCATGCATTGTCTCCAGCTCTAGGCTCAGGAAGATAGTGATCTCCATAATGGATAGAGATAACACTATGAAGTGGAGTTTGGGTTTCCTGAGTTTGTGACTGTTACAGATAGGAACTGAGAAAATATTTTAGAGTCTTGTTATCCTTTGTACACAAATCTTTCTTTTTAATGCCCTGCAGTAGGCTCTAATAAATCTGTTTTGAAGGTGGTTATAGCACAATTTGTACCTTGGGAAAGTGAAACTAGCTCCCTGAGATGTGATGCAACAACCAGCACATGATATATGATACAAACAACTTTGAAGAAATTGATTGTTCAAAACTGTATTTTGATTTAATTTAATTCAAAATGAATGTTTACTTACATTTTCCAGTGTACTATTTTACCTTATATCTACATCTATATATCTCTGTTTGTATCTGTCTTTCATTGCCTTCTCAGTGTGTATATATGATTAAACCGTTTAGCTTTCTCCAAAGATTTCCTCTCCTCCATCCTTTTTCATATACACATCCATCAGCAACATCACCAGTTGAGGGATCATAAAGCCTTCTCTTTGATTCTTCCATTTCCTTTGCTTTTAATATTCAGGTATTGTGTTGCTTTTCCCTCTAGAAAATGTGTGCCACAATCTCTCCCTTTCAACTTTTTATTTAAATTGTAAACTTCATGGAAGTAAGGAAATCTGTACTGCCAATGCTACTTTGAATCTCTCTATGTACATGAATAATTTATAACTATTTTTAAATGAGATCCTGTATTTTCTTATCTGGTAGCTATCATAGAACTGCAGTTTGAGACAATTTTTTTTTTCCAAATCTCCCTGACTTCAACAGTATAGATCTTTTATAGTGTCAGCATGCTGAATGAGGTATCCAATAAGAATTCAATACCACACTGGAATAAGTTCAGAGAAGAGGAACAAGGATGATCAAGAGACTAGAAACTAGGGCCTGGGAATGTCTAGCCTTGAGAAGACTGAAGGAAGGTATGATAATGCTCTTCAGCCACCTGGAGAGATGTTACATAAAAGAAGACCCAAATCAGTTCTATATCAATCCAGAGGGCTATTTTAAATTGAAGTTACAAGAATATAGATTCTGGCTGAACATTAAAGAACACTTTCTCAACAGTAGGAACAGTTTGACAGTGTACCCAAAGCTTCCCTTTTGCTAGAGGTCAAGCAGAGGCTGGACAGGCACCTGTTACCGATGCTTTATTCTGGATTCTTGCAAGAGCAAGAGGTTGAACTTGATGACCTGAATGGCCTTCTAACTTTCTAATCCTATGACACTAGGTTTGTACAAACTTAAGATTTCACTCTGCAGTAATAACCTAAATGAAAAATGCCACCAAGAATTTTTCATACAGTTATTGTATCATATGACAACATTAATTCAGACTAGGCAGAATTAATTGCTCTGAAATTATGAAGTAAACAAACCAGCTTTTATGCTTAAAATTTTTAATCATGTAAACATTTCCTACTGAGGTGACTAAAATTATAGTGATCTCACCTTGTCTCTGTCCTTCACCTGAAAGTGACATTAAAAAAAAAAATCTAGGGTTTTCTGTATTTTTTTGAAATGTTTACAGCTGAGCCTTCAACACAATTATGAAGGGATAAGCACCTCTGGAACAGAGGTGGAGTCAGTTGCAAGAAAATCTGGTTAGTATTTCACTGTAGACCATAATTCTGTCTGAAGTGTTGAAAATGATTTTATAAAATAAATTCATCATTTATTTATTGCAAACAAATTAGCTCTATAAAATTGTCCTAGTTCTCCTGCTTCTGTAAAATTTAGATCAGCAAATTCATTATAATGTTTGAAACTGCATTCTTGCTTTTCTCCTTTCAGTTTTGGAACAAATATAAATATACATGTGGATTATTCAATGCTGTCATCCGCACATGTAATGTTATATGCTGACATTAAGAGTATACAGTAATGCCATCCAATGGAGTTTAGACATTTGTCACTTCAGTTCTAATTATCAAATGCCAGTTTATGAAAATAACACGGTAAAATGTTTTTCACAGACTAGCCAAGTTAGCTTGGTGCCATATAGTGCCCCCTTGTGGAACAAAATAAATAAAGCTAGACAACTGGCAAATTTGCTGATATTTCTAGGAATTTCAAAATCTCTTTTCTGAGGCCATACCAATAAGAAGATTTGCTTGGCATTTCATTCAATTGTCCAACAGTATAAGGAAAGCTATTATTATGGTTTGCAAATATGAAATGTCTTTGAAACAAAGAAGAAAACTAACATAGCTGGACTACTCGAAGCATAGTTTTTCCTTCTACCTTTTGTAACATCCTGGAGAACTCAAAAACTTTTTCACATTTTTGTGTTATTTTGGTTTTGTGATAAAGGTATGAGTCAACTAGATGGCAGCTCTAGCCAACCTTGGCTGATTTTGAGAAGCTGAATAGGTTCAGACCTGGGCAAGTCTTGGATGGGAGACCACCAGGAAATCCCAGGAGTGTCAGTGAGATTGTGAAGTTAAAATATGTATCCTGGAGAAAGGCAATGGCAAAACACAAGAATGGATATGCCCATATAGTAATAAGGAGTTGAGTTGAATTTTAATAAAAGCATCACCTAGCTATGGATTTTGAACTTTTCCCCATAGATGACAATTGCTCTTAGATAGAATGTATAACGTCAGACTTCAAAAGATGTGGAAACTGATGAAAAAGGGATTATCTTTCAAACGTAATCCAATGGCAAGGGGGGAAAACGGAGAATGGCAAGAAGTGGAGAATAAAGGGCTGACTGGCATTAATCTATACTCAGTGATAGAATGGGTGAGATGACATCATGGCATAGATTATTTAGTAGTGAAGACAAATATACTGAACAAGCATGTGAAAACTTGGCTGATGCAGGTGTTAGTCGATGTAGTGGTTTGTGGATAAGGACACTGTGTCTATTATTAAATACAGAGGCACTGGATGTCTTCAAAAGGAAGCCAGAAATCTGCCATGTGTGTCAATCGCAGGAATTGCTGCCAAGTGGTCAGCACAGGATGTCCAAGAGGGATTACTATATGACACTGGAGTGCAAAGTTGGTGCAAACACAATCAGTTTTTCCTTCTCTGAATAGGTAGTTTTGCTTTTTCTAGCAGGGAGCTGTAATGGCAACTTCCCTGAAGCAGGGATTGCAGTGTGATTTAGGATTTTCACACATAATCCTAAAACCGCAAAGAGAGAGACATATAGAGTACATCGTGATATGGTCAAAAACGAGGTGGTTTCCTTCTTACTTTCCAGTTGTAATGCAGTTTCAGGTGTGTGTGTATATGCGTACATGTGCATATATGTATGTGTGTATGAGGAGAAGACTGATGTACTGGATAATGTGACAGTACAATATTTTTCCATGGGTACTACAGAGTGGTAAAGAAAAGCAAGAGAAATCAAACTAGCAGCAACCTTGTACAAAAAAAGAATGGACAATTTTTATCATTTATGTTGTATTGGGCTGAAACCCTCTGCCTGCCATTGGCAATTATGACTTCACCCTTCAGGGGCATCCAGCTGCTGAACAAATATTCCCATAAATCTCTCTATCACTTCTAGATTCACATCCTCAGAAAGAGCAGTGCACCAAATGGCCCAAGACATAATGGCGATCAATCTGTTGCAATCTCTTGAGAATATTAAGAAAACATGGGACTAAATGTTAAGAAAACTTATGATAACCTTTATTTGGCCTCTATAGAAGATTTTAATTAAACACATTCCTGAAAAAGAAGCAACATATGGAAAACCAAAGCCTATAGTGACTGAACTACCAAAAAAGATTATTGGTAGGTTTGGAATATTCATACACAAGATTCAGATGCCGAACTGAGATTTTTCTAATTTCTAATTATATAGACATCTACGAAATAAAGATGAGATGGTGATGATGATTATATTGCAAAGTTTAAAAATCCAGGAAGTATTCAGGCTAAGGTAATATTAGCTTGGGAAACTGCAGGATGGCTAGTTCTTCCCAAATCAATAGTAAGAAATTCCTTGAATTAACCAAGGAATAACAATTTTAATTTTCACCAACAGATTCCTTATTTATGAAAGCCACCATCTACTACACCCATTATCGTACATTGTAACAAAAATTAAAAAACAACATAGGACTATTATTTCACTTAGTTTCTGGATTTTCCAAGATGGCTCTCAAGATGCAGTACTTAATACTAAGTATTACACATTTTTATTACTGTTTAGTTCTGTCACACTTCTTTTAATTTTTCTGATTTTTTTCAAAACATTGCTGCTTTATTCTGTTTCTATTTTATTTTCAAATTGTATTTTATGTCTTTAATTTTTTTACTTTTAAGTCATCCAATGAACATTTGTTATTGTGTGGTACATGCAATTAATTAATAACTAAACTTTTAATAACATTTGCAGTTGCCTTAATACTTGTGTACAATACACAGAATTGGCCTGTGTAGCAGCTTTAAGGAAATAGAGATTTACCACTCAGTTTCCTACAATCTTCCAGTTAGAAATAAAATGAATTTAAATATTAAATCTTAAAAAGATTTGTATAAAGTTGTCTATTCTAATATCATTTATTGAATGTATCATCAACCAAATTAATTGTGAAGCACTTGTCTTCTCTCTCTTTTCATATTTGTATGAAGTAGAGTATAATTGTTCTGAATCATCTTTGAAATATTCCAAGATTTTGAACTTAATTACACTGCATGGTATCTAATTATTGCTTTTGCAAATTGCAGTATCAGCTATTTAACAAGAGCTGGAGCAAATGAATTATGACCCACTGTGTATTTTTCTCCAGTTCTTTCATATTAACCTTTCACCTTTCAGTGGTGTCACTCTAACCCTTCATATATATGTCACCATGTGATTAAAGAGAAGTAAGGCTGTGTTCCCAATGGCCTATTCTAAATGAAGCATGAGTTTTCCTTGCAGTGGTATGTTGATCTCTTTAGGTGGAAGTAGTTCAGCTGGCATCATGCAGACATCAATTTATTATCAATGTATAAGCAACCGAGGGGACATCACATATCCTTGTCTTATTCTGTTATTGAATCTTTTGCTATGCATTCCATGCATTCTCATGTATGCTTACTTTAATAATATATTGCTTTTATAGCATTCGGTAATCATCTTTCACCTCCACATTAATGGAAAACATTCCATAATTCCAGCCAATTCATTTCATCATATGATTTCTTTAAGTTTGCAAATGTACAATTAAACTTTCTCATATTCATGTATTTCTCAATGACCTATTGAAGAACAAAAGTCTATTTTGCAGACTCTCTGCCTAGAATAAAGTTGCACTGTAGTTCTTCCATGTTGCTCATTATCACTTCTCATAGTGTTTCAATACTGCCAAACACCTTCCCAGGCATACTTAACAAACGAATGCTCTATAGTTTTGAAGGTACTCTTACTTCGTTTCTCCTTATAAGTGAATAATTAGCAACACCCATAGGAATTCACTGCTTTCGTCAGAATGATAAAAGCAGCATTGCAATATAGCGCTGCAAATTCCACCCCTTTGGGTGTGTGCGTGCAAAGTTAGTCTGCTCTGGACATCAGTCTGACTCCTACTGCGCCCCACCTGCAGATACCATTGGGAACAATGATGGCATTCTTCCAGCTGTCAACCGTAACTGCAGTCTTCACACACACACTAAACAAGTCACTCTACTGTATAGGCAAATCATATTCATAATGTAATGGCAGGGCTGAGCCCATAGAGGGAAAACTGGGAGGACTCAACTTCTCTACCACAAGTCCTCTGGGTAGACACACCTTGGTTTCACCTCCTTGATCATGTGTAGTGGTGTGGTAGTTCTCAGTGCCACCCCCAATCTTTCAAGGGATGCAAGAGGTGTAAACAAAGCTCAGTGTTATTTCAAATTGCACTGTCCTACGCAAGCTAGAATGTCTAATCTAAAGATTACCCTGCAAGCTATTATACTATTGACTGCATCCCACCAATTAGGAATAGCAGTATTGTACTGAGATATTCAGGATACAAATGTATAGACAGACAGACAAACAGACAGATAGACAGGAACTGATGCAGCCTGCTGGGAAGGCACAAAGAGAGACATATTTGTCTTTATATTGCTTACTGTCTTATTGTAAATAGTTTGGTTTCTGTGGAAAAAAAGGCTGAACCATACAGGCTTTTGTTATGGTCTAACAGGATTAACTGTTCTGGTTAGAAAATGAACTAAAACTATAGAAAAATAGTTACGAGAAAGCCCTAGTATCTATAGTTTGATCCAATCAAAAGAGAAAACAGCAATGAATCCAATGAGCAAAATTTCCAATTCTTTTGTTAGTAAAGTGTTAATTATGTTCCTTTCTTCTTTCCCACCGAAAGCATTTCCACTTGGACAGTAAAAGTTAATCCTTCAATTTGTAGGCATATTATATTCAGTGTGCTGCCCTTTTGGTGAAGCAGAATAAGAACAGAGTAGAGCTGAAAATTACTTGGTAAGATTTATTTTTACTTGAATTGACTCCTTATCTATTGCTTTTTGTAACCTTGGCTAATCAAGTACAGTTATCTTATTATCTGCCATAGACGTACAGTAATGCTATGGTTGCAATTCTACATTTTCGGAGGCGTATATCCCAATGGCTGTGTTTGTACTGTACATGGATCCATGGTTAACTGTAGCATAGAGAGCTTAATTGGAACGTAAGCTTCTAAATGTTGAACTAATATTTAGTTCTCTGAGACAACGGCATTCAATTTTGCGTGTGATCCCTTGTATTTTTGGGTTAAGAATTAGGATCATTCTGAGATGGGTGGGAGACAGTGAAAAAAATGTTCGGGTTGATTTCTGCAGGCTTATTTCAGCATCAATATCAGCGTGTGAGCTTGGAAAATCACGCGGACAGCTGAGTGGTTTTCTTCAGAGCGCCGTATTTTTAGAATCCATTTTCAAAGGACCCAGAAGAGCTAAGCGTCAAGATGACATTGAGTACAGTATGTGTGGACTGGGCGGCAGTCACGCCGCGAAAGATGCATTGAGCACGAGGCTAGAGCCGCTCGGGAAACTCTGGGATTGAAAAGCGATGAGAAGCTGAGACGAGAAATCTCTCCTTGCAGAAGGGGGGGGAGGGAGGGAGACGAGAAGACCCTCGCCGCCAGCACTGACCCGGGAGGGCCGCCACCACCCGCTCTCCAGCCCGGCCGGCCGCCCGGCCGCCTTCTCCCTGCTGGCTCCTCCGTCCAGACTCAAACGCGCTCCGACAGCCGGCTCCGCCTCTCGGCCAGACAGCGCGAAGCCCCGCCCCCGGCAGCCCACAGGGGAGGGAAGGAGCGCCGGGAGCGCGCCTCCCCCTCGCGGCCCGCGCCCGCCCCACTCCTGGCGGCGCCTTCGCCTGCTGTCAAGGAGCGGCGGAACGAGT
The DNA here is from genome assembly GCF_059951505.1 of Python bivittatus. Classification (NCBI taxonomy): domain Eukaryota; kingdom Metazoa; phylum Chordata; class Lepidosauria; order Squamata; family Pythonidae; genus Python; species Python bivittatus. The sequence continues at coordinate 29,494,009 of NW_028277058.1, read as the reverse complement.
TGGGCCGGAGCTAGCGGGAGGGCGGGGGCAGCCCGTGATTTGGAGATGGCTCTGGACAGCCCGCGGTGAGCCTGGATCCATCGCCGCTCCCTGGAGGGACGTGACCTCTGCCGCGATGCTGAGGAGGATTTTACAGAGGGTAAGGGGCAACGGGGGGGGGGGGGCGGCGGCGCTTCGGTCGCCCTGCTGCAGCGCCAGGGCGGGCTGGCTGGCGGAGGCCCCGCGGCGGCGTGCGGCGGCGGCGGCACTTCCTGGAGCCGGCTCAGCGCCCGAGTGGGCGCCTTGACACCCAGCTGCCTGCCCGTCTTCCCCCCGGCCTCGGGGGCTGGCCGCTCCCTCTTTCTTCCCAGCGAGCGGCCGCGCGCGGTGGGTGCCTGCCCTGTTAGGCCTCTTTTTCTGGCTCTCCGTGGCAGAAGATGGGAGGGAAGCCTGGGAGCAAAGGGTCCCTCAGGGACGGGAAGGCTAGAGTGGTCCCGAAGAAGAGGCGTGGAGGTGTGTGGAGGAGGGCTGGCGACATTAGGCTCTCATGGGATCGTTCATAAGCTTGGACTAGGGAGGCGGGGGTGTGGGAGAAGTTGTGGGACTCCATCTTGGATAGGGGAAAAAGGGGAGAGTGAAATGAAGGTTGGAGTGGACTTTGAGGGGCCTCTGGGCTCGGTGCTGTGAATGTTGGTGTAAGGCCTGCGGAGTTAGCCACGGTTGGCTTCTCCTTTCTGTTGAGGGTGTTAGCCGTGCCTGCGTTATATTCAGCACAGCGGGAGATTAGATCTCTGTAAAGTTGTAGGAGCTGTTGCACATTTGGTTCATGTGGCTTCTGGTATTGCACACTTCTCTCTGGGGAAGGTCCTGTTCAGATATAATTGATGGCAAAACAGAGGTACCTGTATTTTTGACAATAGATGGATTCTATACAAGACCATTTTGCTGCTGTAAATGGACTATGAAGCAGGGGAGGCATAAGAGTAAAAAAAAAAAAAATGAAGATAGGGAATGTTGGCAAATATTCATACAGAACAGACGATAGAGTGGATGGAATGTCCATCACTGTGGCTTGTGAGATTGTATATGTAAGTAACATGTAGATTGTATTGTTATAGTTGAGCTGCTGGGAAGATAGGACCCCAGATGTGTGGATACCCATCACGCTCTCTGTCTTGTCCCTTAAAATTTTACACAGCTAAATACAGAAACACTTCCTTACTATATAATCAAAAATCAATTTTTGAAATTCTATACATATGCACTCTGTCACAGAGGGAATTTGAACATTGATAGGCATCCTCAGAAAGCCATAATGATGGAATGCGAGTTGTAACTTCACAAGACAAACCCTAATCTACTTGAGTCCCAACGTCTGATGCAAGTGCCTTAGTTGCAAGGTTTGCTTGTTATGTCATAATAGAAGTTTTGTCAGTTAGCCCCCCCCAACCCTCTCCCCTTATGGACCCCTATGGGAAGATTCTTCTAGAATCAGGTGAGAAAGAAGTTACTTCTGCTGTGTGACTATTTGTGCCCCTCTCTTTTTGAGGGCTGCCAATGCAGATGGCATGATTCACGTTCCTGTGTAGTCCCAGAATATGAAACTGTATTGGTTTCTTTAACTCACATTATGTGCACTTTGTGTCTTATTATCATTTGTCACCTGTCTTACCACCATTGATGAACACTGAGATGCTAGAAGAAACATCATAAAAGTGATTTTTCTACTATATAAATTATGTGAAAGATATTCTAATTTCACTTTTTGGTTTTCTGTAGTTTCATAAATCCAAGCAGAAGAATAAATATTGTATTCCAGTGTTGTCAAATATCTGCCTGGTGGATCAAGTTTGCACCTGTCTTGTAACTGTTCTTGCTGCTTATATTTATCTTATTTTTTTCATATCTTGATAACTGTTTCATTTAATATATATCCTATTCCATATATGGCATCTGGTGAGATTGCTCACTCTCTTAATAGGTCTGGCAAACTTACAAACTACTAGTAAAAACACTCATACAATACAGGTAGTCCTTGGTTAACGACCATTCGTTCAGCAACTATTGGAGATTACGACAGTGCTGAATGAGGAGAATAATGGCCGCTCCTTCAAGTTGTAGCCATCGCAGCATCCCTGCAGTCTCGTGATCATGATTCAGGTGCTTGGCAAGTGGCTCACGATTACAACTGTTGCAGTATCCCGCAGCCATGTGATCGCCATTTGCAACCTTTGCTGCCAGCTTCCGACAAGCGAAGTCAGTGGGGAAGCTGGCAGGAGATCGCAAATGGTGATCACGTGACGTTGCGCCTAATGACTATGTGGGATTTGCCGAATGACTGCAACTGGAACTGCCATCGTAAGTTGGGATGGTCATGTGATGTGCTTAGCAACAGAATTTGTTTGTTTGTTTGTTTATTTATTTGTATGTCAAATTTATATCACCGCCCAACTCTCCCACAAGGAGTTCCTGGTCCCAATTACCATCGTTACCCAAAAACTACCTGTAACAAAAACGTTTCTAGCACAAAAATTAACTTACATTAAAATATCTAGGTAAGTACGTATTAATTTTCCTTGTTGACTGTAATAAAGATCTGGTTTGCTTAAACTCCAGTGGTAATTTCTTTCACATTGGCATTTTCAGTTAAGGAATCTTTGATAGAAGAGCTAGGAAAGATCTAGGTCTGTACTAGTGACCTTGAAGAGTTAGAAAATAATACTTAGCTTCATAGACATTCTGGGACTCAGTATAAATTCCCTTTGTGTATTCATCTCTATTTAGGTATTGAATTTAAGTTTAAGAAAGGATTACGATTGCCCTTCTGATAGTGTAAAAACAGGGTAGGGCCAACAAAGGAACTACATTACTTTCTGTAATTCAGAAAGTATTTCTGTTATTGCTGCCTAAAATTGTATTTCCTGCTTTTGCAGCCACATTGTGACTAATATTCAGTTGGCAGTAAATATATAGTATTCCCACAAGGACTAATAAAGTGAACTGATTAAAAAATGGGATGAAGTTTTTCTGACAAGGCTTGTTTATTCATTTATTTATTTATCAAATTAATTTATAAAGCTATCCTACTCCATAGCAACTCTGGGTGGCATACAATATTTAAAAACAGATTAGAACAATAAAAAACAGAAAATAAAGTGAACATCAGAAGGCTCAAAACAACATATTATGTTAAACAAAATATTTCCCTGAGCTGGGTGGCATGGGGAGGGAGGGGTTTAAAGAGTTTGTTTGAATAAGGTCAGATTAGGGGCCATACAGATCTTTGGGGATGCTATTCCATAGGTCAGGTAGGGTGATAGAAAAGGCCTGCTTCCTGGGTCCAATCAGATGACATTGTTTAATCAATGGGACCCAGAGTATGCCAACTGTCTGATTGTACAGGATGGGCAGAATCTACAAGAGACCTTCATATAGCAGTCTGAACACAAATTGTTCTTGACAAATCTCTGCTGATTTTTTAGTAATTACTGCATTGTTTTCAAGGTGCTTACAAATTGGTGGTGTGATCTGTTCTAAATTTTCCAGGCTGTGTTTTGACAGGTCTGTGGTTTCCAGAATCCTCCCTTCCCACTTTTTGAAGTTAGGGGCAACCTTTTTCTTTATTTAGTCATCTGGCATATCAGCTGTTCTCCAGGATTTCTCAAAGTTCAATCCATCAACAAGTTCATTTGAACCTGGAGATGTAAACGTTTTGAAAGTAAATAAGTATTCCTTTACCATGTTTCTATGACTCTCAAGCTTCAATCCTGTCCTTTCATCCTTCTCTTCATAATTACCTGGTGATTGATCTATCTATCTATCTATCTATCTATCTATCTATCTATCTATCTATCTATCTATCTATCTATCTTCTTGTTGGAAAAGTTTTGGTTTTCATATTTTCACAGAGATTTTTATATAGCCACATTGGCTCTTTCTGCTGTCCTCTATTTTCTTATTAGACTTGTTTATAATTATACTTTTAGTTTCTCCTTTTAAAACCCACCCATTTAGGGTTTCTTTCCCATTATTTCTTCTGCTATAATTGTTTTTTATTTATGAAAATCCATTTTCTTGAAGACCAAGATACACATTTTACCATAGTCAGCTGTACTATTCTTTTAAGAGATTGCTAAAATGTAGAATAGCTGCCAACCTAGAAACTGGTATCTGACAATATATATTAAATATAGAGGACAGGTGGAAGATCTGAATGTTGAGTAAGCTTTTGAAAAAAGTTCAGTTTTCAGTAAATGTGTTTAAAAATGCCACTTGGTGTATTTAGATTAGCAAGTAGTCAAAGGGTGTTGTCTTAATATCATAGCTATGATTCACCCTGTATGGTGAATCTGTACATGCACATTACTGTTATATAGAATTTTCCTATAGGAAAATACATGTGAAGAGAAGCAGTTATTGGCAATGGATATTTTTGTTGAATGACTTCTTTACATGAAAATTTGCAATACTGAATCAAGAAAGTTTATTTTATTTGCCTTTCTGCAAGGCATTCTGACAGGGATAATACACTATATTTTCTCTTTTTTCAGACTCCAGGCAGAGTTGGATCTCAGAGCTCTGACTCTGATTCATCTGCAGTCCCTGGAAATGCAGTGGATATCAACAATGAGAGTACTTCAGAGGTACTGTATTGCAACAATATATGAATTATATTCAAACCCTAATCATTTCAGGATATAATTCCAGTGGTTTTGTAACATCTTACAATATTGAATAAGTATTGGTTTGCGTGGCACTTAATCCTGCATTTGACAAATTTACTTTGTAATTAGTTATTGGCAGATTAAGCCTGAGAACTGGTAGTAGAAGAGAACCAAAATGAAATATCTTTTTTATATAAGAGATGTCAGAAAACTTTGCATATTTTCAGCATCAAATGTTCTATATTCTGGTCTGAATTAATGTAAAATGTCTGGAAACTATGTAGATTTGCTAGAGTAAATAAAATTAAACAGAACATCTGAGTATGATTGCCGAGGTCAGTGGCATATATAGCATTGTGATACATGGGGTGATGTTCTAGGAGAAAATGATTGCTCTTTAAAATAAATAATCTGACCACTGGTAGCAGTGTTGCCAAACACGTATGTCTGCTTCCCCTGTCTGCCATGTATATATCAGTAGTGAAAAAAATAATAATATTGGTTATTTTTAAGTATTAAGCTGCTTCACAAAGGCACTCGCCTTTGTGTATTAATGTAGCCATGATCTTTGAAAGACTCACAGCTTCTTAAGAAACTACCTCTGATGGCATATTTTTGTTTGACTGCATAGCCATTTCACTGGGAGCCCACATTTTTATGTTACCCGTTTATTATACTTACTATTTACTCTGGGTTCCAGACTTCATTGCCCATAGAAAGGAACGGTCTTTCTATCGCCTAAGAATTTTGTTTCAGAAGAGAAATCCTGAAATTGGAAAGGGGTTTTCTACTATTTCTTAGTTTGTAATCCTGTTATTATTATTTTTCATTCTAATTTACAAATGGGGATCGCTCAGCTCTCCAGAATAGTGTTTCAAAGGAGTGTAAAGACTAATGGGGGAACAGACAAATATCTTTTTTCATTTCCACTGTACTGGCAAAACTGAAGTTTGGATCTAAGTCTAAGTTGGATTGTCAAGCTATGGTAGTTTTTTTGAAGTTGAATATATACTTTTAGATCTATATTTACAGCACATTTTGTTATAGATTTCTCAAATCTAAAAGTAGAAAATAGCTTAAGCTGAAGAGATATTTATTTATTGCTTTAGGATATGATTAGGTGCAAGTTTGTGCTGGAATGATTATTTGGTTATCTGCACCGAACTCATCTTTTAATGCAATTTATGAGTTCAGACTAATGTGTACCAATGAGAAGTTTGAAACTATGATTTGTGCAAGTTATGTTCCTTCTCCTAACTGAAAGTAAAATTGATCTAACAATAATTTCTTGGAATGTATAGCTTTATATTAAAAGGTGAATTTAGAAAATATGGGTTGCTATCAAAACATTTAACTGCCAGAAAGAGAGTAAAGGTGGAAAGTGAAGTTAGTTTTCCATTGCTTTTTATAGCTGCTTTCTATAATAATGGTTTTAGTGAACATTTCTCATAAAATCAGAAAAAGAACTCCTGAAAGGATTATATCGCTGGGGCATTTAACAGGGGTTTTGACCTGACACTGCTATTTTTTGATATTGGCACCATATCTTTTCACCATAAACTGTAGGCTTCTTTAAGATGAACTGGTCTGACTAGTATAATTTAATTTAGACTTGTCTACTTTAATCATAATTATTTTTGAATAAATTACAAGGAAAAAGACAGAATCCTTGGATATAATATTTGATTGTAAGTTCACTGTATTTCAGCCAAAATACCTGCCACATTCAGTATCTAATTATTTAAGGATAACAAAATTAGTAGAGTTGTGGAGTCCTTGGGGTTCTTTGAGCTTGGTTGTTTTCTTACAAATGTTTTGTTACCTGGCTAGGTAACATCTTCAGTGCTAGAAGGGAGTGGGGTTTATACTTCCTTCTAAAATTAGTAGCTTTACAAAAATTACTTTCAAGAACAATCCCAAATCATGTTAACAATCTCCAGATTAAATGAACAGAACAAATTAAAGTGAACAGAACAATATAGTAACAAATAATTAATGTCTAATTATCAAATTGTTCAGACACACATTTTTTTAATAATTTGATGCAGAATAATGGACATCTTCTGGAATAGAGAAAATAAATATGGTTTTGATACAAGGAATTCACTAGTTTTGCAAATTTTTTCTTGTTATTGTAACTTTCAAGGGCTGCATGTCTTATGGCTTCTATCTTAACAGATTAAGAAATTTTAAAAGTGTATTTGAAAAACATTAGGAAACATTAATAATATTATTTTAAATGGTGGTACTCATTATAATATATATCTAATATATTTAGTTTACTTGCAGTGTTAAACTAATACCTAATACAACAGTTTCACAAGGCTTCTCCTGTCCAGTGTATATACTGCTTCTCTCTCATTTTTATAAATATATAGGCTAGTAGAGATGCTATATCGATCATTCCTTATTTTACAATGGAGTGTTAAGTTTGATTCTGTTTAGAAGATCTTCATTCCCTATAAGAGTATGTAGGATTGCAGCCTTAGTTGTGATTTTCAGTTGTCAAAGAGTTTAGGGCTTCACTTCTGTGGAACAGCTTAACCTCCAAGGAGAGAATGGCTCCATTTTTATGGCATTCCACAAACTTGTAAAGATAAGGCTTTTTTGGAAGGCCTTTCACAATTTATTCCAGAGCCAGTGATGTGAGGCTGAGTTTTTTTATTTTATTGATGTATTATTATTATATTTTATTAAGCATACTGTAAACAGCCTAGAGTCCTATTGGATTGAGGCAGTGCATATATTTCATTAATAAATAAAATGTTGGTACTTCCTTGGCAAGCTAATATTTCATTTGTACATTAAAAGTCCCAGTGTGTATGTGAAGTAATTCTTTTTCTAAAAGTAAATGGAAAACTAACAGGGTTCACAGTGAGTCAGCTTGTTGGCCTGAAAGTGCTTTCTATACAGAAAAAAATTGATCTGTGGGAGGAAAAGTTATGAAATATGTGTAATTAATCACCTGTGATAGTTGCACATCTAAAGTCACCTTATAACAGTTCAGACAATTGGTACTTTTAACTGCAGATTAATATTGAAGATTATCTCTCTCTCACTTTCCAGAATTCTGCACAGGATGTAATCTCCAGAGCTGCCTGGGGGTATTGCATGAACATCCTTGTGTGTCAGTAGAGTCAAGGCTAATCATAGTAACAGAGCACATACTTTGCATGTAGAAAATCTCAGTTTTGATACCCAGGTAGGCTTTGGAAAGACCTGTTCAGAATTCTGGTACCATCGTTATGTGATTAGGCAATATTGATTAATATTGATTCCAAATTCTGTACACAAAATATACACATTTCAGATTTTTGACCCCTTCTCCTCCTATTATTTATCCACTTATTTCTGGTAAGGAAAATGAATAATTAAATTTTACCCACAACTCCAACAGCATCAGAACATCCAAAGCAACTCATAGAATCAAAACAACCAACAAAAATCACAGTTTAAAAAATCATGTACACATAATAAGGATGACAAACAGTCACATCCTAATGTCCTCAAGAAGAGTTCAACCTTCCCTACTTTCTGGAAGGCATTACTGAGGGGAGGAGTCTAATTTCTGGAGAGAACCTGTTCTAATCCATAGATACCATGACTGAAAAACAATACTTTCTACCCTTAGCAGCCCTCACCTCATTAAAATGGGGCAGCACCAGCAGCTTCTCTTAGAAAATCTTTTCAGAGAGGTTGGCACTGGTTGGAGTTGGGGTTCTGCCAAGCCATATAGGGCTTGATAAATTACAACCAACACTTTGAATTGCACTGGGAAACCCATTGATAATCAGTGCAGGGCACATAAGATAGGTGTAATGTGCTTATAGCAAGTAGTGTTAGTCAACAAGTCTGCTGCATTTTGCACCAACTGCAACTTCTGAATAGTCTTCAAAGGCATTTCCATGTACAGCCCATTTCAAAATTCTAACTATATATCGATAAGCTCATGAGTCACTGTGGCAGATCTTCCTACTCCAGAAAGGGTTGCAGCTAGCACACCAGTCAAGTTGAGCAAAGCCTTCTTAGCCACTGCCTCCACCCTGCCCATCTAGTAGGAACCATAACTCTTCAGGAGCTGAGACTTGTGGTGAAGAAATCATAGTTCCATCTTGACTGGGTTTCAATTTTATCTTGTTTCTTCCCACTCAGTCCCTGACAACCTCTAGGCACCAGGACAAGCCCATGACAGCATTTCCAGCTGTGCTCTAAGTGGCAATATAAAGCTGAGTATTTTCAGCATATTGATGATATCATAACCTGTACTATTCTCCCAGCAGCTCCATGTAGACTTTAAATCTCAAGGAGAAGAGAAGTCACCCCATGGCACTCCATATTGGAATGGCCACAAGGCCAAGCTCTCCATCGCCACTGTCACTTACTGGAATTACCCACTGGAGTATGAATAAAACTGCTGTAAAACATTGCCACCAATCCACATCCCCCACAAGTGGTTTAGAAGGATCCCATGATCAGTGGTATCAAAAGCCACTGAAAGATATAGGCTCAAGAATAATTTTATAGAAAAGAAACAGCGGGCAAAGAAAAATGGTTAAGATATAAAGATTTGTTAGTACAAGGAAAATGGAGAACAAGATGAAATCAAGAGAACAATTTACTGCAGAAGGGTTTACTTTTCAGTGGTTTTCATATGCACAGTTACAGTAGGGGAGAGGTTTAATATGGATAGAAAGTCACCACGTATAGAATAATATGTAACAGAATTTGAAAGATAATTATGTACAAATGATGATCATGTAATTGCATGGTGGACTTGTGAAAATTAAAATGACATTTTACCATGCATGGTGGACTTGTGAAAAAGCAAAAAAATATTGAACACAAATATATATGATGATGCAGAGAGTTTCAAAACTTAACTTTCAGTTGAAGCAAGATTTTTTTTTTACTAGGACTTATGGATAGTCAGCTGGAAAAGACTCATGGACAATTGGTTTTATATGTGGTAACTGTGGCAAAGCTATTATATGCACAAAGATGGAACAATATAGAAATACCCACAATAGAGGAGTGGATTGTGAAGAGGGCAAAACTTGCTGAAATGGCCAAAGTGATTTGTTTGATTAGGGAAGGAACAACAAATACTTTTATAAAAGACTGGAAACCCTGTATGTACTTTTCGCTGAAAATGGACAAAAAGTTTGGATGATTTCGGGATTTACTGAGTAAAAAGGGATGCTTATGGGAAGAAGGGAACCATGATATATAATTTGGGAAATGGTAATAATTATGTTTATTACAAAATTACAAAAATCGGAAGTCACTTCTTTAGATATTTTTTCTTTCTTTTTTCTTCTCTTGTCTTTTACTGCTTTTCACTTTTTCTTTTATCTTGTCATATCTTTTTTCTAATTCTTCATGTATCTGTAGTTTTTAATCCTGTAACAATTTTTTTCTCAATAAAAATTATATTTAAAAAAGCTACTGAGAGATATATAACAAAGGGTGAAGTATCCCCATTAAGGTCCCGACAAAGGACTTCTGCTATCTGTCTCAGTTCCAGGCCTGAACCCTGACTGAAAACAGTGCAGATAATCTTTCTTCTAGGCTGCTCTGGAGCTGGATCTTTATCACATGCTCAAACCTTTCTCAGAAAAGGAAGAATGAAAACTTGGTGATAGTTATCAAACACCACTGGATCCAAGGATGGTCTCTTTAAGAAGGGGGTGCACCACAGTGCTCTTCAAAGTGTTATCCCCTCCTGTGGACAATTGTTAACCATCCTTTGATACAGCAAGTCATGCCCCCTCAACCCAATGCCAGAGAGACATGGGCCAAGCCTGCAAGTGCCAGTGTCATGCAGACAGTACTCTGTTCACTTCCTCAGAGTCTACAGGCCAAAAGGAGTCCCAGATGAAATGGTGACCAAAACATAGCAGCCAGATGGGCAGTCTTCCCATCTATCTGTCCCAAAGAGGGAATTCACTACCCTAAACAAGGCTACCATTTGACAGCCCATTGATGTAAAAGGGATGAAAAGTAACAATGCTTCACCTCCCTTATCATTATGGTGTTGACTTGAAACCTTGGTCTTCTGGTCATTCTCCGCCTGTGAAGGAATGTAGATCTGATTTTGATACAGAGGAAGGGATGAGTGAGCCATTAAGATGGTAATGCAGATCAGGTCCATCTGCTCATCCAGATTCAAGTCATAAGGATGAACTTCTATACATTATATTTCATATTCTTTTTTCATATAACTGCTTTTTATATGTAACAAGTACTGTATATGTAGCCCATTCAGTTCATTGAAACGTGCTACGCGGTTACACAGAGGAAGCTATGGCAGCTTAGGGTTGAAAAATAAACAACTAGTCTACCTGACATTGTTAATATTACCATACTGCACTAGATCTGCTTGAAAGTAATGTAGGTCCTGGGAATTTTATTTGTTTGTTTATTTATTTGATTTATATGGCTGCCCAGATACATGACTCTGGGTGGTGTACAATTTTAAACTAAGTAAAATATATACAATTACTAAAATAAACTTAAAAATAAAAGACAGGAAAATAAATCACATAGTAACCAAAGAATCATAAAAGGCCTTCAACATAGCCAGGAAACAGGCTCTGTCATATACCTGGAAACCCAGGCACAGAACTAGGTCTTCATGGTCTTCTGGAAGGCCAGCAGGATGGGGGCAAACTGAATCTCAGGAGGGATGATGTTCCAGAGGCAAGTATTGGCAAACCCAATATGAGTACATATAGATGTACTTGCATCCATGTTATGTATTCCCTTCTGGAATAAGCAAAGTTAGGGAGAGTGCATAAAAGGAGTAAGAAGTAGTAAGCCAAAGGAATTAGAGATGTGAAATAAGAAAACATAGGTAAAACTAATTTACACTAGCACCATTCACTATACCTTTCTATGCCTTTCTATCCTTGTAAATCATCCTTCCTTCTACCAAATTTATATACAGCTTTATATATTGCTCTTTTCCCCTTAAACTTCTCACCTTTATCTTTATGAGGATCTCATCAACTCCATCTAACCATGACTTGCTCACTTTTCCTCATAACCTGTTCACTCTTCCTTCATATATTTGTTTCACAGTTTGATCCTCATTTGCTGTCTCTACATAACCAAACCACTTCAGCATACTTCTTTCATATTTGTTACACATTCATTCAGCACTCATTCATTTGTGACTTTATTTCTTCTTGTTTTACTGCACATACCTCATTCCCACTGCATTCAGCTTACTTTTGTTTCTACTGTTATACCCAACTCTTTCTCACTAAGTGGGTAAAAGCACATATAACACATATAACCTGAAACAATTTTTGCTTTTCTCAACAAATATTTACTCCTTCCAACAGATAATGTACTGTTTATTAACATTTGCATGTCTTAAAATTTCTCCATCCATTTCTCCATCTTTAGTAAACAATTGTACAAATTCATCTACTTGCACTGGTTTTTTTTTATTATTTATGCTTAATTTGTATTTGTTCACTCAATTTTCCTTTTCAAACACAAATACTTTGGTCTCTAATATGTTAATTTTTAGATCCACATTCTTTGTTGTGTCATATAATCTTTCAAATATTTGCTGCAAATCGTTTGGGTTATCAGTCAAGAACATGGTATCATCTTCATTCAGAAATACATCCCCATTCAAATATTTGCTGCAAATCATTTGGGTTATCAGTCAAGAACATGGTATCATCTTCATTCAGAAATACATTCCCACCAGTCCCCTGTAATATGACAAGCATTCCTGATAGGCCTATCCATGCAGTGAACAGCAAAGGCAACTTCACATATCTTTGTCTTATTCCCTGTCCAATGTTGTACCATTAGCTAATCATTCCATTTATTCTCACATGTGCTTTACTTCCATCATATAATGCTATTACTGCATTCAGCAACTTTCACTTCTATATTCATGCAAAATATTCCATAATTTAAGCCTATTCACTGTATCATATGCTTCTCTAAATTAGCAGTAGTACAATACACTTTCTTTCTCACATTCATACATGTTTTAATGACTTGAGGAACAAAATCTGATATGTACATCCCCTACTTGGCTCAGAACCACACTGCACTTCTCAAATTTTGCTTGTTATTACTTGGTTATTACTACTATTATTATTACTTTCAGTCAGAATTCACCTTCTCAGGCACGCTTAATGAACTAGTCTCTCTGAACCCTTTGCATTTATTGTTGCTAATTTTCCCTTTGTACATGGGAATGGTAATGGCATTCAAGTCACCAAGCACAGAAACAGTCTTTACATACAATACGATACAAGTTGCACAGCCACATGATACGCAAATGTTAACATTTTTTCAATTACACACCTACATTTGCAGCCCTACAATTTTAAAACATTCTCACATTTTTTGACTTCCTTTTCATAAAAAATAAAAAATGGGGGGTCGCTAATTTTACAGCATTTGTTTCAATTTCACTCTTCAACATATCACTGTCATTCCCATACAGACCTCTAATATACTCCTTCAAGCATTGCTTCATTTCAACTTTGTCCCAGATAATTTCATAACTTTTAATTCCATTCATTCTGTTGAGGGCTCTTTGTGTAACATTTCCCACCAACTTCTGCAATGTATATATATATAATTTCCAAAAAATTGCTGGACATTTTTAACTTCAATCTTCCTTTGCTCTCTCGGACTACATTTTTGCAGCTATCTTCTCTCTATTGTATATATTTTGTACAATGCCTTTCTCTAATGTTTTTTTTTTACAGCTGTTGTTGGCATTTTTTTCCTCATTGATAGCATTTTTCATTTCATTGTTCACCAAGCATCTTTTTTCATCCCATTAGTGTAACACCAGACATATCATTTATTAATTAATGCCCTTTACCATTTATTCCTTTTACATGCTAAGTTGTAATCTTCTGCATGCCATAGTAATACCAAATAGTAATACCCTAGATATTGACATTTTCCATCCATTCATAGTTTTGGTCAAGGCTTTCATATAAGGCTTGTTAGCAAGATGGGGAATGTGTACACTAGGTTACTAGCCCTTGCTGTACCCGCTTTACCTGCAGAATCCTCTGGTAATAAGGACAGTATTGATCAGTTTTGACACATTTTGGCCAGTATGCAACAATAGCTCAGTTGTATCCCAAGTATGCTGACGTTATTCTATCCAAGTTAGGATCTCTAATCAACACATTATCTTGCAAGCTGATATACTGTTGCCTGCATACCACCAAATAACTATATATATTGTAGTGACACACACTACAGGACATAAATGTTCCAAAAATTGGAGTATTTGCCACTGAGTTGAATTGTAACAATTGAATGAGTTGATGTACATTGCCCACTCACTGTTGCTTGTCAGTAGCAATGACAAAGTATCCCAGGAGACTTTCATCTCTGGATTGTCTAATATTATGTCTGGTATAATAATACTTTATATACTTTTTCTCCAAACTAGAGTCATAAATGAAATCCAAAATCTAAATTCTAATTCTGGTTTAAGAGAGCAAAAGGCCAAGAATCCCAGTTGTATGTACTATTAACTAAATGATCAGGCCATGTATACTAGCAGGTTTGTCCATTTTGACGGAATTGGTTAGAATTCTTTTTTATTGTACATGTAGAATAAGTCATTTTGTTAGTAACTTTACTTAGTAGTTCAAACCCAATACTTGCATTTGTTCTTGCAATTAATTATATTAGAAACCTTAGCATTTAAGGTTTCTCTAAAGAAAACTTAGTCACAGTTCCTTCTATACAATTAGCATGGTAGTATTCATTTTCATGCCACTAAATTAGATAGTTATGTAGTTTTCTATTTACCTATTGATATATAAAAATGACAAGTAAATGTGAACATCATTATTATTTATTTTATTTTTTTTGCTTTATGTTTCAGGGATTTATTTGTCCTCTTTGCATGAAATCACATGGATCAGCTGAAGAACTTTTTAAACACTATGAAGCAGTTCATGATTCTGGTATTGATACAAGTCATGGAGGAGAATCTAACATGACCCCCAAAAGGTGCTTATATAGTGAATGATAATTTATTGTAACTGCATTTAAATCACAGGTTAATTTGAGTATTGGATGATACTCAATATGAAATATATTAATTTGTAGTAGAAAAATACATTCAACAAAAGGAAGGTTGCTAATACTAAAAGCTTTCATTTTTTTAACAATATGGTGGATTGGGTAGTATCTTGGTTTGGATTTGCCTTAGACTTTCCTTATGTTTATGAAGACAGATCCTTTTTGCTTTGCTTGGTCTCCGAATTATGCTTTAATTTATAAAAATGAAAATTATTGATTAAATGTTTTGATGCCACTGAAATATTATTTTCATTAGATTAATTAAATTGAAATTAAAAGAAGACAATATAAAAGGAAAGAATAAATCCATACATCTAAGGCCAAACCTTATTTAACTAGGAAGTAAGTTTCATTACTCTCATAGTGATTTACCTTTGAGGGAATGTGCTAAAGACTCTGCTACATATTAACCTAACACGTATGTCTTAATTGTTTTAATGCTGTTTTGTTTGTTTGGTGACTAATATGAGGATTTTTTTTTTAAATTATTCAAAACTATGTTTAAGTATATTATTTTACAGAAATAAACTGAATTTAATTAAATATATATTTCCTTCTCTTTAACATGGATTATACTCAGTGATGACATAACTTTACTGAGACAAGAAGTTCAAGACTTGCAAGCTTCACTTAAGGTTGGGAGAGTGCATTATTTATGTAAATAATTAGAATGCATTATTTATGTATTCGGTTTTTTTATTTCAATTTGAAAAGTACACCAGAATATTATTAAAGTCCCAGGTTCATATGATTCTTTTAACTCTGTTTCTTCAGGAAGAAAGATGGTACTCTGAAGAGCTGAAGAAAGAATTGGAAAAAGTTCAAGGGCAGAGGCAGCAAGTAATTATTTTAAAATATTTGAAGCAAGCTTTCCGCAAGCAATTTGTTATCAACCTTGAAATGAAGATTATTACCTGTTTTGTAAGGCACGTGGCCTGATTCAGTTAGTTCTAATTCTCCTATTCTACTATGGTGATATAATGTAAGAATATCACATGTGCATTGTATCCCCTATGGATGCCATTAAATATTTTGGTCAACAAAAATTCTTTAACTTACACAGTATTATATTTATCATAAGAATAAAGATTTCATGTTCTGAGTTTGCTGCTTCATGTTTGTCTATGTGCAAAGACTGAACTGTGGTCTGTGAGCCTTCTGCAAGCTTCCCTCATCCAGTTTTCTCTTTTCTTGTCATCTTTCCACTTCTATCATACATCTTTCTATTCCCCATTCCCCAGTTTCTTTTTCTGTGGCTTTTTCTTTGCAAATCTCCTTTGTATTCATCACTAATACAGTGAAAGAAGGATTTTTAAAAGTATTAATTCTAAAAATAAATTAGTTGACTTAAGCTCATTGGGTTGTCAAAATGAAAATTATTTAGTGGGAAAAATGGTTGTGGTTCATTCCTAGGTAAACCAGTTTGCAGTACATGAGTGCGGTTTACTGCACATCTTTTTATTCATTTTAGTGGATTCAGTCTGAAACAGCAGCATAGTGGATTATAGCCTCCAACACATGGTAGGTTCTTGTAGTAGTTCTACAAGATAGTTGGTAGTTAATAGAGGATCTATCGGTCTTAGTGATATGCTCAAGTGCAGGAATTCTCAGTCATAAAACTTGGTTTAAGATCTTTACATTTTTATTTTCTGCTGTGATTATGTAAATGGTTACAAACTTATAACAAAAAGTACAGACTCATAACTTTCTATTTCTTTTTTTTTTTTTACAGGAATCCAAACCTGATGGACTAGCAACTGCTGCCTCTACAGGTGACAAACATTTTAAAAATAGTCTCATTATTATGAGAGAAACAAAGTTAATGAAACATAGTTGTCCAGAAAAATGATTTCCTGATCCATATCTCTCATTAAGGAAGCATTTCTCCATAAAATAATTTATTGACTGATTGTAAATACTTCAATTTAAAATGTACTCTTTAAATAATTTAAGATTTTTAAGATTATTTTTGCTTATTTGTGTAGTAGTTCTGTGTTTTATAGAAGAAAGAATGACCTTTTTTGTTAAACAAATTTGTTCTTAAAGCTTATCTGCTGTAGAACTTGTTATTTCCATTTTAATTTCCATTATTGTTAAAAATGATGATAAATGATCTTTTTACTGAGAACTTGAACCAAAATTGCTCTTTTTGTCTGATCAAATAATTATAAAGCAGTTGAAGCATCATAATTAATAAATAGTTGTTTTTCTTAGTGTTTATCCCATTGGGTTGCAGGGCCTAGGTTTTTGGTGCTGTGCTTGCTTAGTTCATACAGCAAAGCTATCAATGCGTGATGTGACAGGGCTTTTCTTTCTCAGTTGGCTTGCTGCAGAGCCTGACACTGATTATGGCTGAGAAAGAGTGATTGACCTAAGGTCACCCAGCTCTGGTCATTCCCTTTAAAGCCCTACACAAAGATATATCAGCTTATACCTTGCCAGAATTCAATCAGCGTGGCTGGCCTAGAGAAGGCCTATTGAGAGTCCCCCATCCTCATGAGGGATATGAGGTGAGGATGAGATGATAGGCCTTCTCTGTATTCCCCATTTTGTGGAATAATCTCTCCTCAGAAGTATGTGCAATCTTCACTTTGCTGTCATTCTGGAAACCGGTTAAATCTGTTTTATTTCAGCAAGGCTTTGACCTCACTTGACTGATGAAAGGCATCTCTCTTTGATTTTTATTATTGTCATTTGCTTCTATTTTGTTAATTTGTTTTCTTTTCCTTACTATACACCTTCCATATTGGGGCAGGCTATTTTTTTTTTTTAATCTGCGCTCAGTCGTTACTGACTCTGCAGTGACTGCTTGGACGAGTCCTTGCAGTTTTCAAGGCAGTTGTTTTTCGGAAGTGGTTTGCCAGTGCCTCCTTCCTAGAGCAGAGCCCAGCTGGCGAGCGCAGGAGGCAGGGTTTCCGAGGCTTCGCGCCCTTTTCGGGTGAGTGCGGTTTTTCGCGCTTACCGGCAACTGCTCCCGACTCCTTTTGCAAGGCGCCGCCAGCATTTTTCCTCCCACGACAAATAGAGTAGGCAGGACAGAATTCAGGCATACTTTTACTAGCATGGCAGCATTCTTCTTGGTTAAAAAAGAAAAACTTTATCAATATGAGTTTCTATAAAATATTATCTTACGTTTCACCTAGTAATTATACTTTTTTTTAGAATTGGAATCTTTAGAACAGCAGTTAGAAGACAGTCAAGTAGAAAAATTTAATATTAAGCAAATGAAAGACTTATTTGAACAGAAAGCAGCACAACTGGCCACTGAGATTGTGGGTAAGTTGTCCATACTTATTACATAATAAAGTGTCATTCTTGTTTAAATTGAAGGAACAACTTTTTAAAAATCTTTCTCTACAACAGAACTTAAAGCCAAATATGATGAAGAAACAAGCCTTCGAGAACTTGCAGAACAGAAAGTGACTAATTTAACACAAGAGCTACAGGAGCAAAAAGGTGTATGTGAAGATTTAAACACAGAGCTGGTAATTCATGTGGTCATGTTTTATCATGCATTGTCTAATTGGAAGGGGATGATTCCAACAGCTTGATTATTTTCATTACAGATGTTTAAAAAACAAATTGATGTTTATATTTACAGTGATCTATTTATGGTGCAAAATAAAGAGTCTACTTCTATGGTAGAATAAAAAATCTGTTACTTTCCCATGCTCAAAATAATGTTTTAATTTGAAATACCTTTTATTTTCCATACATTGTCATATTTTTCCTATTTATCATGGCAGTAGTAGTTGGTTGTCACTAGACATTTATTCATTCATTCATTCATTTGTTCGTTCGTTCGTTCATTTATTCATTCTCCCCTCTCTATTTATTGCTGTTCTTAGAGTTAATTTGTAGTGTATTGTTGAAGGCAATTTGTAGTATTTTTATAAATTAGGCTATTTATGTATTTGTGCATGTTTTATAAATTACAAAGTGCATTACTACAGAGGAAACTACTTTTGAGTACAGAAATTAGATATCAGGTCTGTATAGAGATCCACATTCAAAGATTCTTGGCTGATTACAAATATGTATATCAAATACCCACAATAAAAGATAACATGTCCACAGTACGTAAAATATTCCTAGAGAAAATGTACTTATGTGGTTGCTAGGAGTCACCACCAACTAAATGGCACATAATCAGTCAAACATGGAATATATAGGAAAAAATCAATCAAAATCATAGCAACATAAAATCTAAAAATGGAGCAACCTGGGGAAGAAATCACAAGATAGCATTATCTTAATTAAGTTAAAAATGAAGTTTAAAAAGCCTCCAGAAGAGGTCTATCTTCAGTTGCTTCCACTGAAGGCAAACCTCAGTGTGGGGGCAAGTCAAACATACAGGAGAGGTCTATTCTATAACATAGATGCTATACAGTTATGGAAAAATATCTCCTCCTGGCTTCATTGCCCCTAACTTCACAAGAATAAGTGATTAAACATAACTTTTCCTGGGATGTATATTTTGGACAGGTTAATTCTAACTGCAGGAAATCCTAAGCCACATAGGAGTTTCTAGGTCAAAGCAGCACTTTAAACTGAACCTGGAAACTTGTTAGTAACCAGTTCAGGTCCTGCAGTGCAACTGTAAAGTGGACTGATACCTTTTTGCATCAACTGCAGCTTTTGAGTAGTCCTTAAAGGAAGGTCCATGTGAAGCAGATGTAAAGTAAAATAGGCATGAAAGCTGGCTGGGTGACTGGGCCAGTCATTCCCTTTCAGCCTGTAGATGTATTTTAGCTATATTTGAATATATTGTAACAGCTTTCATGAAACTTAGCAGCTCTAAGGCTGGACATTAGAATACGGAATGTATATACATATATGCGTACACACACACACACACACACACACACGCATACACACAGAGAGAGAGAGTCTGTTTTGCACAGACTCTTATAACTTTATAAACCATATTGAAAATATACTTTCATTCTGATTTTTGTAATACTGATTTTTATATTGCTGTTTTCTGAAGCTTCAAAGACCAGGGATAGAAGATGTCGCAGTTCTAAAGAAGGAATTAGTCCAAGTTCAAACCTTGATGGATAAGATGACTTTGGAGTGTGAGAAAAAATCTGAGAAATTGAAAGATGAGTGCAGTCATTTGAAAGCAGAATATACAAATGCAGAGGTAATGAATCTAGTTAAAACATTTGAATATGAACCATAATTTTATATAAAAATAATGTTAATCTGGTTGCTTTAGTAGAAAGCTATATGATAAAAATTTGATGGTCTTTTAATGGTGGTGCAATAAACTTTTTGCTGCAAGATAATAGTTTCCCCTTTGGAAATTTTCTAGTTATAACACTGATATACCATCATTATAAATTTGTATTATTTTGGATGTCTGCAAGGTAGTTCCAGTTCAGTTCTAGTTCACGTCTCTATTGGATGATGAAGCCTCTGCCAGTTAGAAGGTGGAATAATGTCATGCTTATAAACAAATCTGATATCTCTTGGAGCTGACTTATTATCTTGCTCAATTTATGTTTTGAAGTTCTGAAGCCATCCATGTTAATGCTTTGACAAGACCATCAACATGTCAGAATCAACTTGAGATAGCATTTTATGTATCAAAGTGACTGTATTTTTGTGTTGTATCAGACAGAACTGTAATGACAAAATAATTATAAGGTGATGTTTTACAGCTCTGCAATGTTTAATGCATATTTTTAATATTAAATTAAGTAAAATTAGATAATTTAAGATATTTTTAGCTGCTTCTGCCAAACATTCAAATGCTTTTTAAAAAAAAATTGCAGTTGTTACCTGGAAACATTGCATATAAGCTCTATATTACATTGCACTGTTACACCCTAATGCTAAATATAAGTTGATTTGATTAAGTAATAATATACCTGATTGTGTTGTTAGGCTATATAAAATCCTTAGATAAGTCAACTTTCAAGATTTTGAGTTCTGCATTCATTGTCTTATTATTTATTCAATATTTGTTACATGTTATTTTGTTTTTGATGGATGCTTCATTAGATTGTGCCTGATTGGTTGCTTCCTTCAATCTTGCTTAATTTTTTCTTGAGGTCCTTCCTAAATTCTGAACCTAAAATTCTGCTTAAACTGAAAGATTTTATTTTATAACTCCAAGTTCAGAAACCTATGTACTGGACTAAGAAAATATTATAAAATATTCTGTACATTTCTATAATGAAGGTGATAATATATTGTAAAATATATAAAGGTTACATAAAGATTACTAATATAATATTAATAGTATTATGCATGTTTATTTTGGTCCCCTAGTTCTTATTTCAGAGTACATATGTTTTGAATCTGCTTATAAGAACCTTTACATAGCTAGTCAAACTAGGCCTTTAGGGGTACAATGCGTCTTGCTCCCAGATTTAGCTGAAAGTGTACTTATCTAGACAAAATTGCAAAATAATGTTTATCAACAGATGCTGGAAAAAAATTAATTGGTGGAAAGAAGTTTAAACAAGTATCCATTCTTGTTTAATCAGGAAATACACATATTGTGCAAGCTGTCATTGATTAGGCAGTGGCTGTTTGACTGTACAAAACAGTTGTTTTTGCCAAATAAGCCACAGTAGTTGCATTCCCTTACTATGCAGTGTGTGAGCCCAGTCAGTGCAATATTAATATCTTGATTTGGGTTAGTGGTTCTTAACTGCTTCTCAACTGTATTTTAAGACACATTGAACACTTCCAAACACCTGAGAAAATAGAGACATAGAAGTGGCAAACTCTAGAAGTTCTTGATGAAAGAATTAAAGGATTGGAACAGTGATAGCCAATCCTCAGCTCCTAAGAAAGAACAAAGATTCACCAGAAGAAAGTAAGGGGGCACTACAGTAAAAACTGACAAAAGAAGCAACTCTCCAGAAGGAAGACCATCAAACAAAGGAACAAGTCCAATGGATGAGAATGTCTGCAGGAAGCAAGAGAAATCAGACATATTCTGCATCATTGGAACCATTAAGGATCAGTCTGAGTGCTCAGATTCAGAAACTGAAGAACTTGACCAGACTGAGCCTTAGCCTTCATCACATGAACAGAGTGCACCTGAGGAGAGACAGCTGCAGGCTGAGTCAGCTGACCTATAGAGTCTGTGTTAACCAATGTTCTGACCCCAGCCATACGAAGAGAAGATCAACAGAAGTCACGTGATTTATTTGACTGAAAGAAGTGTGCTTCTGCCAGTTAGTCAAGCTAATAATCAAGGACCTAGTCCAATGAATGAGAAACTAAGTTCTGTGAAGAGAGATGGGCATGTTTAGCTTTGAAAAGTCTGAAGGTGGGGAATGTAATAGTGGTCTTCACACAGAAGAATGCCAAGATCTATTCGCCATTATTGCAGAGTACAGTGCATGAAATAATGGATTCAAGTTGACAGGCAGGATAATTCTGATGTCAGAAAAAAACATATTGACAATAACAGCAGTTAGGCAATTGAACCAGTTACCTAGATAAGGTTGGGATCTCCTCTGTAGGAGATTTATTTTATTTTATTTAATTTAATTTATAAGATTTTTATCCCACCTTTATTATTTTTATAAATAATTCAAGGCAGCGAACATATCTAATACTCCTTCCTCCTCCTATTTTCCCCACAACAACAACCTTGTGAGGTGAGTTGGGCTGAGAGAAAGTGACTGGCCCAAAGTCTCCCAGCCGGCTTTTATGCCTAAGGTGTCATAAGAACTCACAGTCTCCTGGTTTCTAGCCTGGTGCCTTAACCACTAGACCAAATGCTATAATTTGAATTCCTGTGGTAAGCACAGAATTGGAGGGCCCCTTCTAGCTCTGATTTTAGGTTTAGTCACTCACAAAGACAAACATTTTCTGATTGAACATGCAAAGCAACACTTATATATTTGTCTGTTTTGATCATACAGTTTTCATATGGAATTGCTGAGAATATTCTTGTGATTTTGTCTAGATCAGCTTTGAAAATCACTGAAGTTGTCTGTCCTACTAATTAAATGTGCATGGGATTTCACCGTCAGGCTGCTGATTTAGGAGATCCATGAACATTCTGTCTAATGTTGCAATAACATTTATCATTGTTTTCTTTTCCATTCACCCATCATTTTTTTTGCTGCTTTCTGTGGAGGTCTTTAAATTCGAGGTAATACCCTAACCTTTACACCTCTTTCCAAAGGTAATTACAAACTAATATTAAACCAGATAGGAACTAATTTGTGTACATATTTGCAAGCCACCCCCCCCCTTTTTTTTGCTGTTATTTTACAAACTATTCTCACAATTAAGGTAGCCAGATTTCCAGTGATTTTATGTGATTGGTATAAGCATCTGCATTTTGTCTCTTTTTAATGAATTTGAAATAAAACATACTGTTCTATCCTTTTTGGATTTAATTCTTTTATTATTTGTTTGGCGTTTTCATGAATCACATTGAGGCTCTTTCTAGGGCTGAAAGGAACAGAAGCACCTTAAGTAAATTCTACAAAATTTCTGGATAAATATAGTTCCAGAAAATCAAGGAAAAAAAAGACTGATCCAAAAGCGTATATCAGTTTTCTCCAACATGGTGCCTTCAGGGCATTAGATTATATTTCCCAACTAGCATTATAGAACTTGCAGATGAACATGCCCGAAGGACAGTTGTTTGGGGAAAGTAGCTGCTGAGAGCAGTTGTAG
This sequence comes from Python bivittatus, assembly GCF_059951505.1. Taxonomy (NCBI): domain Eukaryota; kingdom Metazoa; phylum Chordata; class Lepidosauria; order Squamata; family Pythonidae; genus Python; species Python bivittatus. The sequence goes on along the minus strand of NW_028277058.1, from coordinate 29,470,619 downwards.
CAGTCTAGCACTTACATGTCCATTTAGATTCATTCTCCCTTAATAAAAGAAGAAATTGCATTTTCTACATTAGTGTTGCAGCCCTACTTTTTGGTAAGCTCATTGCATATGAATTCAAGTTAAAAAGAACACGGATCACAAAGATGCTTTGTAGTCTCTTATATTTTATTGAATCTTTAATGTTTGAAGTTGGGTCAAACTCAGGAATGAATTTCTTGTAGAGTGGAGGAAATCACTTTGTGAGCATGCTGTAATATGGACTTTGTCAGAATCAGAGAAAACTCTTTTATCTGTGTTTTGTTACTGGTTTTTTGTTACTAGTGGTAACTCCCCACTACAGCAATTCATGGGAGAACTGTCAGGTGAATTACATAAATCATGATCTACATGCTGATAAGGTTTATTTTTCCCCTCTTTTTCTTCCTCTACCATACATCATTCACCCTGAAATCTGTCCTGCATCCAAATTCCAAGTAGAACATTCACTTTTAAAGAAAGCTATGTTCATTATGTTCCAACATACTAGTTTTTAACTCCAATATATTTATTTTATTTAATATATTTAAAGTATTTCTATCCTGCTGTTCTTAAAAAGCACTCAGAACAGCTACATGTTGTTGACTGGTTACCATTAGATTTTTAAAGGGTTTAGTTGTTTTTTTCTGTTTTCAATCACATCTTAAAACTGTATTTTTAATAAATGCTATATAAGTGCATACACATTGCACTGTGCACACCGTGCAGCTTTAAGTGCACCTACTTGCCACCTTGTTTCTCCAATCCTCATTTTCAGAACTCATGATTAGTAACTAGAAATCCTTATTCCACTGACTATTACCGTTATAGAACATTTATATTATATGCTTGTCAATGCACATTGGACTGCCTGAAAAAAGCAATTATAAGACCCTCAGTTTGGCTATGTTTTCATGAATAAGGTAAATGGGAATTTATTTCTGGTGCATTCTCCTTCTGCCCAAGCGCCCCCCCCCCGCCAAAGCAGAAGGGTGGAGATTTTTAAAAAATGGACTGAAACACTCTTAGAAAGCAAAGTTTTCAAGACAGACTTGGTATGCTGATTCCTGCCAGTAGGTGTAGCATCATCTTCATTTGCAGATGGGGGATGCTGATATTGCATAGATTTGGTAAAAAATCTGTAAGGAACATTTAAAGATAAGGGTGGATGGAAAGGAACAGTAGAGGGATACAGGTCGTAGTGCTAGTGTACTAGTGAATTTACTTTGGTATTCACTTGACAGCGAAGACCTAGAGTAACTAGATGTACAAAATAGCAGGAATAGCTTATACCTATATACAAGGAAAGCCCCTATTATCATTAAGAGGTACAATATAATAGTTTTTCATGTGTTTGAAAACACAAATATGTATACACATCTCTGTTTATGTGTTTATATAAACATAGTGCTTATATACCTAAACATCTCTGTTTATGTGTTTATTGTAACATTTCACTCTTCTTTTTGTTGAACAAAACTAGAATTTTAGCTTTCAAATTTAAAACAGGAGACTTTTTTCTGTCTATTGGAGAACAGGAGGCTTGTTTTTTATAAAGAAAAAACTATATCAAGAGTCATGAAATGTTTTATACTCATAATTTTTCAGGATTATGACTTATCAGAATCAGGCAAGTTGCTGGTACATATTGTCTGATGGCATCCACTATATTTCTCCTGCCAATGTAAGTTGAAATAAAGAAAAGGGAATCCTTCACTTCAGATCTGGATTTGGCAAGAATACAACAATCAACTGATCCTTAGCTATAATGTTAAAATTACCTTATTTGTATAGTTTTTCTTGCTGATGGCAGAAACCAAGCAGGAATCACGCTTTCATGATCCAATTGTGGCATGGTTTCCTCTTTTTACTAGTGATGTTTGAACAACTAATGTAAAGCAATATTTCTGTATACAATTGTTATAGTATATATTTAAATTTTTAAGTTTTTTTGAAAGCACATTAACTTTTATTATGGATTTTCATAATTTCATTATAGAATATACTTCTGCTGAATTAAAGGTATAAATTGAATTTTCTCATCCCCCTCTCCCCCCCAGGCTACCATTAATCAGTTAAGAGCTGAACTTGCCAAAGGACCACAGGAAGTTGCTATATATGTACAAGACATCCAAAAACTTCAAACTTCAATTAATGAACTGGCACAGAAAAATCAGGTAAGAATTATTGTTATTTAACTCTGTTTTGAAAGCTATACCTTGATATTCTTGTTCAACCCTAAAGGTAAATTTGAATTAAATACACAATGATTTGAGTTAAATACACAGTGGTTTGAGTTCATTACACAATACTACTTATACAGTATTATACGATAATACTATTCTGGCTTACTTACAAATTTGACTTAAGGACAAACTTTGGGAACAAAACTCATTCTTAAACTGGGGACTACTTGAACTCACATATTCTTGCAAACATGTTATCTTTGTAATCAAGCTCACATGATTGGTTTAGATGTGGCTGCAACTGAGCTTAGGAGCAAAAGGGAAGTGGGACTGTATCTTCTCAGATTAGGGTCCTTCTTGATATTATAGTGAAGTAATAAAAATCCAGACTGAGAAGGTTGTCTTCTTATAAGAAAAATGTGATGGAAGACATGAGCGGGGAAGATTCTGCAATGGAGCTTCAAGGTTGCCGGGAAGGGGAAGAGAGGTTCAAGGGAAAGCACCTCGTCAGCTCCCAGTCAGAGAGTGGGAAAGTCAAGAGAAGGAGACTGGCCCCTCCCTAAGGGCATCATGGTTATAGCTGCTGTTGTTGGGGATTAGAATGAGTCTGGCAAGATTCTGTCTATTAGCTGTAAGCTAATAAAGGAGCTGAACCGATTCTGGACTGTCTTGCTGTTGTTCTTGGGCTGAACCTGACAAAAAATAACTGAAAACTACATTTTGGGGCCCTCAGTGGTACATGCTACTATCGGTCATGCATGCTTTTATATTAAAATATTAATTTTGCACTTGTAATCCAGCTGCCTATTATTTTATATAAAATTAATTAAATACAATCTCAATCCATTGTTATTTTAGAGTCTAGTGGAAAAATTAAAAAAGAAAGAATTGGATTATACTCAGTTAGAAGAAAGAAAACATGAAGAATCACTAGGTAAAAAGAATCTGCAAGCGACTCTTAATCAAAAGGACTTGGACTGTCAACAGCTTCAGGCAAGATTATCTGCATCTGAGGACTCATTACAGAGATTGCAGAAAGAATTGTGTGAAAGGGGAGAAACAAGTCAAAAACTTAAGGAAGAATTGTCAGAAACTGAAGCCAAATACCAACATCTTAAGGCAGAATACAAGCAGCTACAACAACAAAGGGAAGAAAAAGAACAACGGAGCCTGCTGCTTCAAAATGAACTCAATCAGGTAAAGTTAAGTTTATATGTTTTTAAGCAAAGAAATTATAAAGACTGATTTCACTGTTGGGCAAGAATTCCTATATTGTTTCTCGTAGTTTAAACAGAAGCAAAGCTTTTTTAAAAAACAAATAAACAGCTGTACATGCTAATCAGGTCATAAATGCAAAAGCATTGTTTCTAAATGGTAATGATCTTTTTTCATTGTTATCTGAACAATAGCATATAAAACTTCTTTTTAAGGACTACACTGTATGTACATATTAGGGAAATGAACCTATCATTTCCGTAATAAAGCATGTACCTATAACGTTTTCACATAGAAATGATACCCATGTCTCCCTCAGAATTGCCTTGTTTCCTTAGTTGAAAAACAATTATTTCTATTGGGGTCTCATATTAGTGCATATGGAGATAACAATAAACAGCAGTGCGGTTTAAAACTCACCCAATAAATACCAACAACCGCAGAGGATCCAAACCATTATTTTATTTTCCAAGACTAGCAAGTTACCATGATTCATGGTATCTTGCACCTGGATGAGCTAAGAGCAAGAGCCCCAAAGTTACATAGCTCTTATATAGGATGCTGATCAAGAAAATTGGGCAAGCATATGCACTAATATGAGACCCCAATAGAAATAATTGTTTTTCAACTGATAAGGAAACAAGGCAATTCTGAGGGAGACATGGGTATCATTTCTATGTGAAAACGTTATAGGTACATGCTTTAGGATGCAGCATAGCAGTTTTCTATCCTAGAAGTGTCAAGGTTTTCATTGTTGTTCTAACAAGCTGGCCCTGTATTTTACTGCAGAAGGAGAGAGAGATAAGGAAGCACATCTTGTTCACCCGTGAACCTACTGCCTCTGCTCAAAATGTAAATTCTGTAGGCATTTAATCATCAAAAGGCAACAAATGGGCATAGTAACAAGAATGTCATACTTAGCTAAAAATATAACTAAAATGATTATTAAATAGTATAATTAATTCAAGCTAAATTATTATTCCAAATCACCCAAAACAAAACAAAACACCTGTAAAGACTCTTGATGTGTGCTCGACTCATAGTAACTATGTGGGCATGTCTGTGTAGTTTTCATGGGAACAATACAGTAGTGGTTTGCCATTACCTTTGTCTGAAATACTTTGACTTACAGGTCTAGCCTTTAATCTTAAGCTTTCCTGGTGGTTTTCCTTCCAAGATAAAGCTTACATATAGTCTATCTGTTCAGACCAGGCAAATGATAAATTTCTACTCTACTGCTGTGATAAGTTCTTCTAGTATACTTTTACAATGACAGTCTTCGGCCAAATGCCTAAGTAGGATTATGTTTGTACTGTTCTTGTTTTTAGTTTTCTACTTTGGTATATTAATGGAGATATTTTGGTCACATATGTGTCATAGGGGATTGGGTTCTCAGCATCCAACCAGACAAACTACAGCATGCAAATACCTTCTTTGAACCATTTTTTTCAAAAAATCATGACATAACTCAGATACAAAACTATTAGAATCTTAGTATCATGCAAGGCTAATCCTGGAAGTGGCATTTAGCTTAAGCAGATTAAGAAATAGTGTTCCTGCCTCCTGCCTCTGCATTTGATTTCAAAGAAGCTTTACCTGCAGTAAAATAGAACATTATTTTATAACTAAAATTATTCTGCTGATTAGCAATCAACTGTTTCCCTGCCTGCAAAGTAAGGCTTCTGCTGCTATGTTAGTTTGTGCCTAACTTAAGCTATATTTAAGTGTGTATAGCTATTACTAAATTCCCCTTAGAGTTAACTAAGAACATGAATCACTATTAGCTGGCAGTATCTTGTGGTTAGCAGAATGTTGATCATCTTGGGTCTTTCCTGGATCCGCTTCTCCCTTGGTAAGTTAGATAAGATCCCTTGAACCCTGGTCCTTTTTCATCTTTAATGATCTTCCCATCACTTCAGAACTCATGGTGGTCTTCACTCCATCTTGGAACCTGCAGCTCTTCAGCAGCCAAAACTATAAATCCAACAATTAGTTTGCCAGCCAGCTGCTTTTTGCTCTCTCCAAAACCCCAGATCTTTTCCTGCCAGTTTTTCAGACAATTTTCATCTCTTTTCCCTTTCACTCCCTATGAGAGCTTTGCATGAGAAAAACCCTTTATCTACTCCAGGTCACTGCTTTCCCAGCTGAATTGATCAGCCTCCACATACAGTTTCTGTGTTTGGGAGATCACATGATAGAATGACAGACTGTGTTTACTTGCTCCCTTCTGTTTCAGTGCAGTTCATATACATATATAACTTGCTTGTCTGAAAAAAAACAACTATAGATTATTCTGTGGTTTGAAGTCAGTTGAGACAATCTAGTTGTATAAATCTATTATCCTAAATATACATACTTATATTGGTTTATGCAAGTAACAGAGCCAATGTATAGTGGTTAAGGTACCGGACTATCCAGGTTTAAGTCCACCGTTGGGCATGAAAGCTAGCTGTGTGACTTTGGACCAGTCATTCTCTCTCACCCTAGACTGGGAAGTGGAAAAACCTGTATCTACCTATCTGGACTAGACCAGTGTGGTAGATAAAGGTCCATAACTATCAGAGAAGAGGCCTTCATCCTGCAGTGGATTGATTTGGGCTGATCATTATCTTCATGAAAACAAAATATGAGACTGCTCCCATTCTTCTAGCTGCAGCCTACTTGTTATTAGAAGGGAAGCTTGAACTGAGTTGTCCCACCTGCCAGACTTTTTGATTGGATTGTGTGTGGAAACTATCCACAACTTACTAGGACTGAATGTGTTGGTACCATTTGTATGCAAGTACAGTACATTTAAAAGAAAAGCATGGCATGTGATCAAAATGAGACCACTTTTCACTTCCAGTTGCACAATAAACTTTTGGAAACAGAACATCAACTTGGGGAAGCACATGGCCGACTAAAAGAGCAGAGACAGCTATCTAGTGAAAAGCTGATGGACAAGGAACAGCAAGTAGCTGACATTCAGTTAAAACTTTCACGTGCTGAAGAGCAGGTAAGAATATAATTCCTGGTTGAGTTGAATTTGTATTTTATAGTTAGCGACCAGAAAACCCCATCTTCTTGATCTGAGATTGGGAGGCTACCTTGCATTTTGCTAGTTTTAATTAAGGAAATGTATCTTCCTAAATTCCTTAATCCTTTAGTAAGCCTAATGGATCAGGGTATTTGATCCTTCATCATTAGGCTAGGAGCGTTTAATGTCTGCTTCTCAAGATTTTTTCCAGGGTTGGGTCCAACCTTTGCCTGGCTTTAACTAAATGTGTGCAAGAATTATAAAGATTATTGTCATAGCTGCCTAATTAATGATTGGCATCTAAACATTCTAGTTATCTCAAAATAGCTGATAATAAGACACAGCAGAACTTTTATTTTTCTATGCAAGTTTCCTAATGTAAAATAGGAAACAATAACCTATTGTTATAATGTTATTATAGTTTAACCTTTGATTTTTGTGGAAAAGTTCTTGATTTGATTGTAGATTTTTTTTAAAAAACCACTTCTAGGACGAATATAACACATGACTTCTAATTTAATACAAAAGGCATCTGATGTAAAATACTTCACTATTAGAGTAAATTATAAACTATTAAACTACTAAATTGTGCTTGTCAGTTTTCAGTCAACAGTCTGTGACTATTTTTCTAAGCTAAAGGAAAAAGCAGCAAATACAACTGAATTGCAACATCAGTTAGACAAAATGAAGCAGCAGCATCAGGAGCAACAGAATCTTCAGCAAAGTACTACAGCAAAACTTCGAGAAGCCCAGGTAAGAAAAGTTTTGCTGCTGGGAAAAAAACGCAACATATTCCTAGTGTGCTTCAAGAAGGAATATTTCTGTTGACACACTGGTTATAGTTACTACTTGGAGAAAGGAACTGGCTATAATCATTATATTTTGATGATTTCTAAATTAACTGTTGTGCTATATTTTTAATGGAACTGTCATTAGGCATGACATATGAAGTGGCCCAGAATTTGACAAACATATACAGTAATACCTCGATTCACGAACACTTGTTTGCGAACAATTCAGTTTGTGAACAGCAGCGTTCGCAAAATTTTGCTTCTGTTCGCGAACTCCGCATCGGGTGATGAACACGACCCGTTGCCATCTTCCCTGCTCTGACACGTGGTCGTGGCTTCCTCTAGGCAAGATCGTGGTTGCAGACAGACACTTGCTGTGAAGCTTTTTGGTGTCACCTCAAGCAAGGTTAGTGTTCTCTCTCTTCATACTGTACTGTACTGTACTTTGTTTCATATTTTTGTGGTTAAAAAATAATACATATGGCTCAGAACGGATTAACCTTATTTACATTGAACCTTATGTGAAAATTTGATTTGGTTGGCGACCAATTCGGTTGGTGACCACATTCATAGGGGCCAGAACGGATTAACCTTATTTACATTGAACCTTATGGGGAAATTTGATTCAATTCGCGACCAATTTGGCTCGCGACCAGAATCGTGGAACGAATTAAGTTCGTGAACCGAGGTACTGCTGTACTTGTTTTGAAGTGTTGTTATCGGCAACTTGGTTTCTGAAGCTCAGTTCACAGTAGGAATTGACCTTCAAATCTATATATTTCATAATATGTCCACTATCATTGATATTTGATAGTAAGAGCTTGTGGCAGATACTATTAATTCATTAGTATATGCTTTGGAGATTATCATGTCTTTTTCTATCTCTTTCTTCTCCCCATTTTTTTTCTGAAAAATGAATAAAAACTTGTCTTTATATTTTAAACAAACCCATCTTCTCTTTTTTATGTTCCTCATTGCAAACATTTAATTTTGATTGTACTTTTTAACTTTTAATGTTAGACTTTCTGTTTAATTATATGAAAAACTAGAATGGTTTTAAGTTGTTCTTATTAAAAAAGGTGTCAGGAGCTCTCTGTAAATATAGTATGCAGAAATTATGTTTCAAGATTAATTTAGCTATTGTATTCCCCATTTCCAAGAATGATTTAGAGCAAGTTCTACGCCAGATTGGTGATAAGGATCAAAAAATCCAAAACCTTGAAGCCCTGCTACAAAAGAGTAAGGAGAATATTTCTTTGCTAGAAAAAGAAAGGGAAGACTTGTATGCCAAAATTCAAGCTGGTGAAGGAGAAACAGCAGTTCTAAATCAGTTACAGGAGAAGAATCATGCTTTGCAGGAACAGGTAAGAAGTTCAAATTTATTAGAGGATAGTATTTTAAAAGTGACAGATCTTTTTACTTGCTGGTTCACTTCTTGTTTCCTTTTGTTGCCAGTAGTCCCTATTGTTGCAGTAGGGACTAACTACATTAGGGTTAGATGTGGGGGAATGGAGGATAGCAAGGCACAATATTAGGGTATTATTTGTTACGAGTAACAAATCTATAAGATGTTTTGGAAAGGAGCTAAATAAAAATGAAGCTCACTTTTGCCATTATTTTTCCTTGTATCATGGGATGTTGCCTTCTTCTGGAGCTAATAGACAGGTCCGATTTTGAATTACCGCTCTGGAGAAAGGATTCAGGGCTGCCCTGCGTAGTGAGCAGAGCTGTTAGGTCCAGCTGAAGTATCTAAGAGTCTAGCTTTGTTATTTAAAATAGAATCGCCCTTTCTTTTCCTTCATCCCTTCCTTCTTTAATCTGTCTTTCTTTACCACAGGGATAGGATAGAAGGTAGGGAAGAGGCCTCCGCCAGAGCTTCACAATTACAGGCTACACAACATGAAAACTGTGTCTCAACATTCTTTGCCATCTTGAAGGTATTGAATAACTGGTTGGCACAGTAGCAGTACCACGCTGGAAGAGTCATAGAGCCAGCTAATTAAAAAGCCATAATGAGGCCAGAAAGACTGTGTTTACTGAAACGGTGTATTTTAGATTCAGTGTCTCATATGGAATGGGTTAGGAATTATATTATTTATTTTATTAAACTTAGAGGTTGCCTGACTCCAGAAAACTCTGGATAGCTTACAATTTAAAAGTAAGAAGAGACCATAAACCCGAGGAAAAAGAATCATGCATGTATGGGAAGAACATATAGTATAACAAAAAACAACCAATGAGTTCAACATCTACCCTACCCTTAGGCCAATCTTCAAATATTTTGAATATCATCAGATGGGAGCCATATGGATCTCTGGGGAGATGGTGTTCCAAAGGGAAGGCACTGTGCAACAGAGAAGGAATGTTTCCTAAGTCTCGAAAGATAACACTGTTTAATCCAAAAGACCTGGAGCACATCTACTCTGCTTTGATTTCACTGGACGGGCAGAATTACTAAGATAGGCAGTCCCTCAGGTAGCCAGGCCCTATGCTATGAACGGCTTTATAGATGATGCCATGTTAAATTGCACCTGGAAGCAAACTGGCAACCACCGCAGCTCACAAAGCAATGGTGACACATGGGCATACTGTGGCATGACAATCACTGCCTGCACTACTCCGTCCTGGACCAGATGTAACTTTTGAATGATTTTCAAGGACAGCCCCATGTGGAGCAAATTGCAGTAGTCCATTTGTGAGGGGATCAGGGCTGACTGACTGACTGGAGAACCTCCCAATCTAGAAATGGGCACAGCTGGTGCACCAGATGGACCTGTGCAGAGGCCCTCCTGGCCACAGCTGCCACTTGCTCCTCAAGTCCAAGACAACCCCAGATCGCACACCAGTTTCAAATGGAGAAGTGTCACCCCTTCCACAACAAATGACGATAAGTCCCCAGATTTAAGGGGAATATCCACAGGCACTCAGTCTTTTCGGGATTGAGCCTGAGCCTGTTCCTCCCCATCCAGATCTGAATAGCCTCCAAACGCTGGGCTAGAACATTGGCAGCAGCATTTGGATGACCCAGGATCTGAACCAATGATTGACCTCACCCTGCATTTTCATGTAGATGCTGAAAAGAAGGGGGGGGAAGTGTTTAGCCTTGAGGCACCCTGCAAATAAGGAGCCACTGTTGTGACCTCAACACCAACTGGAACCAACCACAGAGAAGGAGGAGAACCATCATATACAGTGGGGCAAAAAAGTATTTAGTCAGCCACCAATTGTGCAAGTTCTCCCACTTAAAAAGATGAGAGAGGCCTGTAATTTTCATCATAGGTATACCTCAACTATAAGAGACAAAATGGGGGAAAAAATCCAGAAAATCACACTGTCTGATTTTTAAAGAATTTATTTGCAAATCATGGTGGAAAAGAAGTATTTGGTCAATATCAAAAGTTCATCTCAATACTTTGTTATATATCCTTTGTTGGCAATGACAGAGGTCAAACGTTTTCTGTAAGTCTTCACAAGGTTTTCACACACTGTTGCTGGTATTTTGGCCCATTCCTCCATGCAGATCTCCTCTAGAGCAGTGATGTTTTGGGGCTGTCGCTGGGCAACACGGACTTTCAACTCCCTCCAAAGGTTTTCCATGGGGTTGAGATCTGGAGACTGGCTAGGCCACTCCAGGACCTTGAAATGCTTCTTACGAAGCCACTCCTTCGTTGCCCAGGCAGTGTGTTTGGGATCATTGTCATGCTGAAAGACCCGGCCACGTTTCATCTTCAATGCCCTTGCTGATGGAAGGAGGTGTTCACTCAAAATCGCACAATACATGGCCCCATTCATTCTTTCCTTTACACGGATCAGTCATCCTGGTCCCTTTGCAGAAAAACAGCCCCAAAGCATGATGTTTCCACCCCCATGCTTCACAGTAGGTATGGTGTTCTTTGGATGCAACTCAGCATTCTCTCTCCTCCAAACACGACGAGTTGAGTTGAGACCAAAACGTTCTACTTTGGTTTCATCTGACCATATGACATTCTCCCAATCCTCTTCTGGATCATCCAAATGCTCTCTAGCAAACTTCAGACAGGCCCGGACATGTACTGGCTTAAGCAGGGGGACACGCCTGGCACAGCAGGATTTGAGTCCCAGGCGGCATAGTGTGTTACTGATGGTAGCCTTTGTTACTTTGGTCCCAGCTCTCTGCAGGTCATTCACTAGGTCCCCCCCATGTTGTTCTGGGATTTTTGCTCACCATTCTTGTGATCATTTTGACCCCACAGGGTGAGATCTTGCATGGAGCCCCAGATCGAGGGAGATTATCAGTGGTCTTGTATGTCTTCCATTTTCTAATTATTGCTCCCACAGTTGATTTCTTCACACCAAGCTGCTTGCCTATCGCAGATTCAGTCTTCCCAGCCTGGTGCAGGTCTACAATTTTGTTTCTGGTGTCCTTTGACAGCTCTTTGGTCTTGGCCATAGTGGAATTTGGAGTGTGACTGTTTGAGGTTGTGGACAGGTGTCTTTTATACTGATAACAAGGTCAAACAGGTGCCATTTCTACAGGTAACAAGTGGAGGACAGAGGAGCCTCTTAAAGAAGTAGTTACAGGTCTGTGAGAGCCAGACATCTTGCTTGTTTGTAGGTGACCAAATACTTATTTTCCACCATGATTTGCAAATAAATTCTTTAAAAATCAGACAATGTGATTTTCTGGATTTTTTTTCTCATTTTGTCTCTCATAGTTGAGGTATACCTATGATGAAAATTACAGGCCTCTCTCATCTTTTTAAGTGGGAGAACTTGCACAATTGGTGGCTGACTAAAAACTTTTTTGCCCCACTGTAGTGCCTCCTGTCCAAATCCCACAGCCAGGCCAGAAAGATACCATGTTCAATAGTATTGAAAGATGCTGAGAGATCAAAGAGCATGAGGATGGACACACCATTCCCATCCTAACTCCACCAAAGGTCCTCAGCAGAGATGGTGGTACAACAACCACATTCCCCTAACTGTTCCCTAAGGTCCAACATCAACCAGAGAGTTTCACATCTTGTTTTCTGTGGAGTAGTCTTGCAGATGACAGTAGCCACACCATCTTTCTTCTCTGGGTTCTCAGCTGGTCCAAACCTGAAACCTGGGTGGGTACATTTATGAGAAGGGGACAACCCTCTCTGGGCCCAACTAGGTCTTGGTAAGACATACCAGGCCATTGCTCTCATCCACACATTCACAGTGTGAATGAGGGCAGATTTATTACAAATCAACATGGCATTCAGAAGCAGCAGCCAGAGCCAATGCCCACAGAACACCTGATAACCTAGTATAGAAGGTGAATACTTAAAGCTAGACATTTGGGCCACTCTCAGGTGGTGTCACCAATGTCTCTGAGAGTGGCCTACCACCAGATTCATGCCATATCTACCTTGCCTGTCATGACGTTGCTATTTCTTTCTGCAATCTTGGTTCCCCCCACGTCCCTCCCTCACCTCCCACCCCCTCTCAGGCCAAGGCTTCCTTCCTTTTAGCCTTCTAGGAAGCCATAAAGGGTTAGCTTTCCCCCCAGGCACTGGGACAGGGTGAGTTTGGAGCATGAGAATTGTATGGTTTGATGGACTGGAGATTGTGGGTAGGGAACCTTCCCCCCCCCCCTTTGGTTTAATTATTCTGAGCTACCCAGAATTGAATTTTACAAGATGGGTGGCCATATAAGTCAGATAGATAGATAGAAAAGGACAAAGAAACCTACAACCCCATAAACACCAACCCAATACAGAAATTGAACAACCAAATCAAGAAAACCCTCAATGGCCTAACCAAAAAAGTACAAATCATGAAAAAGAACAGTAACAAATGAAAACAAACACCTGCTTCTCCCATGCTTCTATGGATGCCCTAAAATACACAAATTCACTTGTCTCACTGCCAGGGATGCCAACATTCAATCTGACTAAAGAACTCACCAAAAAAATCTGGAAACCAATAGATGGGAGTGAGCACTCAATAAATTTATCACTATAGTGCCTCCATAATATCAAAGCCTAACAATTGATATGATGAAATTATGGTTTCATTTGATGTTACAAGGCTCTTCACCATAGATCCAGAACTAGCAGAATAATCTATTGCAACACTTCTACCCAATACACCAAACCTAACAGAATATACAAGAATTGAAGTACTCAGTCTTGTGGAACTTATTGACTCTTGCCTTACCATTTACTTCCAGTTCAGTGGACAAATATATAGATAAATCAGCGGATTCATCTCAGGATTCAAAATTGAGACTATGATGCAATACCTAGAAGCAATAGCCCTCCCACACAAACAACCCACAATATGGACCCTTATGTAGATGATACCTCATCATAATAAAACAGGAACAGCTAGAGACAACACATGACACAATCAACAATTTATTTTAATGAATAAAATTTACAAGAGAAGAAAGTAACAAACTACTCTTACTAGATATTCTCATCAACAGAGGAAACAATGGTACACTACATTTATTTATTTATTTATCATATTTATATAGCCGTCCATCTCACACAAGGTGACTCTGGGTGGCGTACAACAATTAAAATATAAATACATAAAAACAATTACACATAAAAACTGTAAAAACACACAAAACAGGAGGGGATAAATTTAATAAGGGAGCCATCGTAAAATTTCCCTGATCCCCTGGGAACCCCAGGCCTGATCACATAACTAGGTCTTGAGGGACTTACGGAATGTTAAGAGGGATGGAGCTAATCTAACTTCCGGGAGAAGAAGATTCCACAAGGTGAGCACCACAGCAGAGAAGGCCCGCTTCCCGGGAACTGCCAAATGTAATTCTCTAGATGACGGGATCCGTAGCATGCCTTCTCTGCCAGATCTGATGGGACTGGCAGATGTAATTGGGGAGAGGCGGTCCCTCAGGTAACTTGGCCCCATGCCATGAAGGGCTTTAAAGGTCAAAACCAGCACCTTAAATTGGACCCGGAAGCAAACTCGCAACCAGCGCAGCTTGCAAAGCAGAGGTGTAATGTGTTTAGGTGTAACCCTAGGAGCACACACAACTGCCTGCGCCACTGCATTTTGCACCAGTTGAAGCTTCTGAATACTCTTCAAGGGCAGCCCCATGTAAACCACATTACAGAAATCCAAATGGGAGGTGACCAGGGCATGAGTGACAGTGATTAGGTCCCTCTGATCTAGGAATGGGCGCAACTGGCACACAACATGAAGCTGTGCAAAGGCCCTCCTAGCCACAACTGCCATCTGCTCTTCGAGCAGGAGTCATGAGTCCAGGAGGACCCCCAGATTGCGCACAGGGTCTGTCTGGGGCAGTGCAACCTTATTCAGTACCAAAGATGGTATAACTCTAGCACCAGAAGGCCCCAGATCCCACAGCCACTCAGTCTTGCCAGGGTTCAGTTGAAGCCTGTTGTTCCCCATCCAGACCCTCACAGCCTCCAGGCACTGGGATAAGACATTCACAGCAGCGCTTAATTTGCCAGGGCAGAGAGATGTATAACTGGGTATCATCAGCATACTGATGATACCTCACCCCATGGCGACGGATGAGCTCACCCAGCAGCCTCATGTAGATGTTAAATAGGAGGGGGGAGAGCATCGAACCCTGTGGTACCCCACATAACGGGCCGAGGGCAGGATCTCTCCTCCCCAACCACCACCGACTAAAATTGGCCCTGGAGGAAGGAGGTGAACCAGCACAACATAGTGCTGCCCACCCCCAATCCTCTGAGCTGATCCAGAAGGATACCATGGTCGATGGTATTGAAAGCTGCTGAGAGGTCAAGTAGGGCAACGATGAATGCACAACCCCCATCCTGCCCTTGCCAGAGATCATCCAAAAGCATGACCAGTGCTGTTTCCATCCCATACCCAGGCCTGAATCCCGACTGAAAAGGATCCAGATAATCCGCTTCATCCAAGGTCCTCTGAAGCTGTTGTGCAACCACCTTCTCAACCACCTTCCCCAAAAAGGGGGAGGTTAGATACTGGCCGAAAATTGTCCAGTATAGTGGGGTCTAGCAATGGCCTCTTGAGGGGGCGAACCAAGCCCTCCTTAAGAGGTGAGGGAACAACCCCCTCACTCAAAGATGTATTAACCATCACTAGAATCCACTTGCACAACAGCCCCTGGGCTGCTTTCACAAGCCAGGAGGGGTATGGATCTAAAGAGCAGGTGGCTGAGCTCATAGCCCCAAGGACCCTGTCCACTTCCTCAGGTCCAACAAGTTCAAACCGTTCCCAGATAACGGTGAGACTCCTCCCTAGGCACTTCCACTGGGCCTGCAGTAAAGCCAGCGTCCAACTGAGAACGAATCCAACTGATTTTATCCGACAGATGCCGAAAAAATTCCCCTGTGCATCCCTACAGAAGGTTCTCCACTACATAGCCGTTTATTAAATAACACACTATTTCAGTAGCAAAGCAACAACCTAACTGCCCACAAGAGGAGCTGCATAAGAATATTATTCAGAGAGTGAAAGCAGATTATAGTAACCCAGAACTTTTTGGAGGAGGAAACAGACTGCCTATACATCTTCCAATACAATGGATACTCATGCAACTTTATTGAAAAGTATCTAGCTACAAAATGCATTGCAGCATATGAAACGGTAACTCTGCCATAGATCAAAGACATTCCTGAGAAACCAATGGACTACTACAACCTTTTGGCATAACCATAGCACATAAACCAACAAAATTCCTCCAAAACATCTTATGTGAACCCAAAGATCCAGTAGCCAAAGAAAACAAGCAGGAATGACTACAACATACAATATAAGGACTGTAATAGTCATATGTAGGACAGACAGAAGACTGGCAGAATGCATCCATGAACATCAACTGGTGGTCAGAAGACTTGATGAAAATTCCTTAATCTCTCAGTAATTAGACAAATTCATCCACAATTTAAGCTGGGAAACTCTCGATATTTTAGAACAAAGCCAAAAATGCTGGGGAATTCTTGGAATTGGCCATCAATAGACATATGAGCCTTATCTATATACAATTTAAAAGATGCAGCCCAAAGTCAAAGAATTAAACAGCCCAGAATATACCCTCCCTAGCACCAAACTGAAATAAGCAGGAAACAGCACCAGATAAACTATCAAGGAAGAAACAATACCGTAATCAAGAAATCATCAAGGAAGAATCCACATTCTAGCCAAGACTGGCATGGCAAGCTACTATATATAAATAACCAGCAAATTGCACACTCCAATACATTTACATTTACATTTCGGTTTTATCTCCGCCCATCTCTCCCAATGGGGAACTCTGGGCGGCTCACAAAGTACACCTTAACCATAACAATTACAATTACACCTATTCTAATACAACTACAGTGCAACCCTATTCTGTTGTGGCCAGCAGCGGTCGCAAGGGAGTCAGCTCATCTGGGCTTTCTTCCACCGATGATCTTTCGCCCGTCGCATTAGTCGCGTCCAGCAACTAATACACTAATAATATTACCTAGCCTGGCAATGAAATGTCTGTAGCAAAGCAACTGACCTCAGACAACACTACAAATTCAAAAGCTAAAATAATATTAATCTTTTGGAACTCCAGGCAACTTTTTGGCGGTAAAAAATTTCCAGACCATGTTTAAGAGGATGCACATTCTAATGAAATTTCTGCCAGAAAGTACCTGAACAAATAGAAGTTCTTTAGGTCTCTCAACATAAAGGCAAGCAAGTTATTTCTGAAAGCAAACGCAGTTACTCTCAGTAAAGATGTAATATCTAGCAGGAGTCTAATGTTGCAGCCAAATGGTTATCAGAGCTTCTATCAAGGAATCAGAATGGTGTCTCAATTCATTGGTTTTCCATTTGATAATACTTCAGTTTGGCCATTAGGTTGTAGGCTTTTTAACAATCTGGAACAATGTCCAGATTCAGGCTTCTCAAGAATTCCACATTGAGAGACAAATGGAATAGAGGCTATAGTGGCACAATGGCTACTTTTCTTATTCTCCAACCTGTCATAAAACAGATCAGAACTATGGGGTGCAGGTGATTTTGATAGCTCAATATTTCCCTTGGCAAAGCTGGCTTCTCTCCCTGCTGGATTTAGTGGAGCCACATTATTGCAGAATTCTTTTGCAAGGTCTCATCATGCATCTTCAGCCAAATCTCAAGAAGAAATCAGTGTTATTTGGGAGTTTCCAGCATGGTTTAAACAAGATGTTAGTACCAATATTAAGTGCCAGGCTGCAGCTCTCAGTAGTGTGTTGTCCTACTGGGGGGGTGGAGGGGGCGTAATCCTTCTCTTTTTGCTTCTGCCTTAAAAGGTTATGAAAAAAAATGGGTTTGACTAACTCTCATGGTGCGGGGGACGCGGTGGCGCAGCGGCTTAATGACGCTGAAAGTTGCCGGCCAGAAATGGTCGACACTTCAGCGGTTCGAGTCCAGCCTTAGCGTTAAACAGGGTGAGCTCCTGTTTCCTCCCCAGTTCCTGTCAACCCAACAGGTCGAAAACTCACGTGAGTAGATAAATGGGGACTCTCACTCCGCTGGGAGGAAAAATGCTGGCGGTGCCTTGCAAAAAGGAGTTGGGAGCAGTTGCCAGTAAGCGCGAAAAACCGTGCGCGCCCAAAAAGGGCGCAAAGCAACGGAAACCCCGCCTCCTGTGCTTGCCAGCTGGGCTCTGCTCTAGGAAGGAGGCTCTGGCAAAACCACTTCCGAAAAACAATTGCCTTGAAAACTGCAAGGACTCGTCCAAGTAGTCACTGCAGGGTCAGCAATGACTGAGCGCAGACAAAAAAAAAAAAACTCTCGTGAATAATTTTTGTTTGACCTAGAATCGTGATTTGAGGTTTGGTGTCTTTCATTGACCCATTACTTGAAGAGCTTATTGTTTTCTTAGCTGCTCATACATTAACCAAAAGGGTATTAAAACTGTGAGTGCTTTCTTTGGATCTCAAGTTAGACATTTTCCATTCCATTTTCCATGCTGCACTCTGATCTGCCTTCATTCTGAAGGTTAATTCTGTTTTCTACATAGTATAGGGGATCTGTTTGTGTTTGCTGTTACTAAATCTCACCAGTAGGAGTAGGAAAAGAATGGATATAAGCTAGATGTTATGTAGGTCCTTTGAATTTAGGAAATCCAAATATTTGTTTCTTTTAGAAAAATCTAAAGGAGAAAGTGTGACTAAGGCTTCAGTTTCACACTGGGTAAAATAATATATTATTGAGGCCTATCCAGGTTTGAGAGAGGCTTCACAGCATTTTTCTTAAGAGAGGTAACAATCTATGTGGTTTTCCAGGGACATTCCCCAATAGAAGAAATTTGTAAATTCATCACATAGGTGCTAATGCTCATGTTTATTAACTAATAAAAGTTAAATATATTTTTGTGTTAATGGCTTTTGATAGATATGTTTTCCAGAAAAGTAATGCTAATGTAGTCTGCCAGTTCTGGGAACTTACACTATCCCGATATTGCTTTGGGAATGCACTCCAGGAGACTTGAGAAAATAAACATTTTAATATGATTTTCTAGGAGGGCGTTCAGCCTGTCCCACTCTTTTCCCTAGAATTGTCCCATCAGTATTTTCCATAATAGAAAAACAGACAAAACCTTTGTTTTACATTAAACAAAGTAAAGCCAAAGTAATAGTACAGATATCTTATGGCTTTCAAATATATGCCTTTCAAACATAGAGCAGTTAGATGCTATTCAGTTTGGATTTCTAGGGGACATATTTCTTGTTCTGCAGTGCAGCCTAAACTTAGTTCTTTGGGCTGAAGCTGGAATTAAATCAATTAAAACTTGAATGCAGATAGATTATATTAGCTATTGGCTTAAATTAATTTTCAATCTAAGGAGTCTGGCTGGTCTGATTCATCAAGATAAATTCCAATCATCTTGGTTGAAATCACTTAGTTGCATCCCATGGTATTGTGGACTTTGACCTAATGCACTGATGTCAATGAATTTTGAATAGGCAAAATCATTCTTTAAGCAACATGCCAGAGTTATGGATCTCCAGAATGATTTCAGCCAGTCTCCACTTTATTTTCTCTCAGCAGGACCAGAAAAAAAGCATTGTATTTGCCCATTAGTTGTTTAATATTAATCCAAAAATACCTGAAGAGCTTTTACATTGGTCCATTTTAATTTTCTTCTATCTGTTCTTTTAGTGGACAGGTTATGTAGTATTCCTAAAGAACAGCATCTCTGCTGTAACATTTTTTAATGCATAATTGTATGTTGATTTGTTGTATACTGCAGGTAGTCCTTGCTTAATGACCATTTGTTCAGCAACTGTTCAGAGTTGTGGCAGCTCTGAACAAATGGTAGTTATGCCGGTCCCTGAAGTTACGGCCATTGCGATGCCCTTGCGGTCACATGATCAAAATTCAGGTGCTTGGCAGCCCATCCGCACTTATAACTGCAGGGGTACTTCAACTCCCCCCACCCTTCTGTCTCTCCCTCATCTCTGCTCTTTTGGGTGCACTCTGCCATCTCTACTGGCTCTGCTGCCCTGTGCTTGCTGGCCCTGTGCTTTGCTGCTCCTAGCTGACTTTTGCTATCTTTTTGCTCCCTCTGCTGATGAAGCACACCTGGCCTGGCCCTTCATGAGGCGGCTGCTGGCTGTGTGAGGACTTTTTCCTCATGAGACCTCAGGAAGTAACCCTCATGTGGCCAGCAGCTGCCTTGTGAAGGGCCAGGTTGGGTGCACCTCATCACCAGAGGAGCAAAAAGACAGGAAAGGTGGCAGAGCCCAGGGCAGCAAGGGTGGCTGCAGCTGAGACTTCACATTGCATTGCTGGGCTGGGCTCGGTTGGGGCTTTGTACTGCATTGCTGGGTGGTGGCGGCTGTGGCTTTGTGCCACACTGCTGGGAAGGGCTCCTGGACAACTGGTCTGCTGCTTTGTTGTGTTGGAAGCTGCTGGCCCTTTCCGAGGTTTTACAGGAGGAAGGAGGCAGCAAGCTGCGTCTGATGTGTGGAGTCCCGGCAGACAGACTGGGCATGCATGTGGGAATGTGCGGCAGGCTGAGACTGCTGAAGTGGGGCAGGCCCGCCAGGAGCCTGGCGGCCAAGGAAGAGGAAGAAGATGGCGAAGGTCAGCTGTGGGCAGCAGGGATAGCCAGCAGAATGCAGGGCGACCAAAAGGGCAGAGATGGGGGA
Source organism: Python bivittatus (assembly GCF_059951505.1). Classification (NCBI taxonomy): domain Eukaryota; kingdom Metazoa; phylum Chordata; class Lepidosauria; order Squamata; family Pythonidae; genus Python; species Python bivittatus. Next base: position 29,450,284 of record NW_028277058.1, on the reverse strand, counting down.
GAGAGAGACGGGTGGGGGAATTGAAGCGGAGGTGAACACACTAGGGCAGGAGAAGCATGAGGTCCTTGCCTAATAACAGCATGGTCATGCCCTAACAACCGCAACTGGGACTACTGGAACTGCCATAGCTAAGTGATGCAGTTGTGATGTTTCACCTAATGACTGCTTTGCTTAATAGTGGAAATTCTGGTCCCAATTAGGAGCATTAAGCGAGGACTACCTGTACATAGCACTTACACTCTATTATTTTATTTATTTATTATTTACTGGACCTATATTCCACTCCAGTCTAGCTGAGCAGTATACTTACCCAATACAGTAGTCTGATAACAAACGAAGTACATAAGAAATATATAAAATATATGTCAAAATACTCCCGGTATGGTGAAAATCTAATCTCAAACACTCCTCCTGCAGGAAATGATCAAAAAATACCTCAGGCTCCAAAGGCGTTTTGGAACAGCTAGGTCTAGATTGCTTTTCAAAAACTCAGTGGTGGAGGAGCCACACTGATCTCTTAGGATTCTGTTGGGGTGGGGGCAGTGACAGAAAGCCTGACTCTATGATCCCTGCAGATAATATTCCTTTGGTATGGACCCAGAGGGAATCTTCTGTACCAGATCTTAACAGACATGCAGAAAGCACTGGAAGTTGGCGTTGCCAAGGATACCCAGATCCTGAGCCATGAAAGATCAGGACTGGTCCACAGCCAGTTTTAATTTCTGTGTTTTATAATTGTTTTCCTTTATTTTGCATGTAGGTAACTCAGCTGACAGAAAAACTGAAGAATCAGTCAGAAAGCCATAAACAGGCCCTGGAAAATTTGCATGAGCAGGTGCAGGAGCAGAAGGCCCACTTAAGAGCCTCTCAAGACAGTGTTCTCTCCTTGGAAGCAACTATCAGTGAGCTAAGTAATCAGCTAAGTGAAAGTAAAGAAAAAGTAATGCAACTTGATTTGCAGGTGATCTAACTTTATATTTTTATTTATGTAAAGTATAAGGGGTAGGAGTATTAGTAGCACCTATCTATTAAGTTAAGTAAAGTTTTTAATCTGTAAGCGTTATATACACTGGCTACATTCAGATGTTATATCACTGATTTATTGTGATGAAACTGCTCTGAGTGAACCTTGGGCTTGCATGTTTTCCCCTTGCCTCTTTGGTGCAGTTGTGAGAAGATGATTGAAACCTTTGCTTCCATAGATTTAGACCTAATAGTTCATTGTGATGGGGAATAACCTATAGTAAGTCTTGGTCTTCATTCTGAATGTTCAGTTTTTCCTCTCAACGAGGATATTGAGAAGATAGTATATTAAAGATGTTACTTTGTTTTATAGTCTTTAAAAGACACAGAGATACTAGGTTAGAAAGAAATCAGATGGTATTCCAGTGGTCTTGTGGAAGGCCACCAGACAAATACATGAAAAGCCACCCTGGCTTAGGCTCTGGACAGCTGTTCCATGGGGTGTTGTAGGAGGAGTACCTGTGCAGGCAACACCCCTGCAGGAAAGTGGACCTTAAGTGTGGGGGATCAGGCTATTTTATTACTGGGATAACCGGTACCAAAAACATATACTTCTGCTCCTTCATTGCCCATACTGCTTCTGCCATCCATGGGGGAGAGAAGCAGGGAACAGTGGTTCCTCTCGTACTGGTTCTTTGATCCACAAAGATTGCAGAACTAACAGTACAAGACCCACTTTTTCCCATTTTCCTTTCTGTGAAGTGGGTGTTTTTGGCTCTGGGAGAATTGGCACCCCAAAGACCTGCTTTCCCTCCTTCTCTCCTTGCTTTTATTGACAGGGGTTAGCAAGAGAAGTGGTAGAGATGGTTGTGCACCCAGGAGACTTTTTGACTCTCCTGCTGCCAAAAGGCAAATAGCCCTTAAAATCAGTGGCCAAGGACCTGGGAAAGGAAGGGATGTGCAGTAGTTTCAGGTGGCCAGGTCACCCCATTAAACTGTCAGAATGATCTATGCAAGCAGAAGTGGACAAACACCACTTTCAGACACAAGGATCAAAGGAAGACAGACAGTGGGCCAGGATAGGTTGAAGACTACATTGTCCTTATCCTCAATAAATAGTTAATAGGTCTTCTTCATGCCAGGGCAAGCAGGATATAGAGATGTCCTGTTCAAAAAATTTCCATAGCTTGGGTAAAGTATTGGATTATATAATCTCTTGTTTCCTTAAAAGTTTCTACTGTCATTTTAGTTATTCACTTAGACTTTGGTGCCTTATAAATACATCTTTGTAGATGTCATTTTAACTCTGAGGTGCATTTAGAATCAAGAATCTGGATGAAATTTTAAAGCAATTTAATGTAACATGACTAAACAGTAAAGTCAATTTAGAGCGATCATTTGTTAAAAATATTCATAATTAGTTACACATTTTGGAATAGAAATGAATTGCAATTTTTTAGTAACTTGATAGATGGTTTAATTTTTCTGGTTGATTTTGGTTCAGTCATATCATTTATATAAATAAAAGCATTGATAATGCTGTGGTGCACTTACTAAATAGTTCACCCTAAGAAAACCTGAGGTTTTACAAAATAACAACTGTGTAGCATTTATAATCAACATTATAGAACATATTTTAATTCTCTGTCAGGTAAAAGCAAAGACTGAATTGCTTCTGTCAGCAGAAGCAGCAAAAGCTGCTCAGAGAGCGGACCTTCAGAATCATTTGGATACTGCCCAGAATGCGTTGCAAGATAAGCAGCAGGTGAGAGAAACAATAAGGCCCTATAGTATGGCATCATGATTAAGAAAGATAATCTGATTTATTTAAAACAAGGTGAATTTTATGTATTATCATCTAGAATACGTAACTCTGTGATGGTATTTTTGTATTTAGCTCAAATAGCCCAAACTGTACATTTAAAATATATAATTTTTAAATAAATATAAAATGATGGGGGGGAAAGTGTCATGCTCTTGGGGACTCTCATTTGATTGTTGAAAGATGATGTGTAAATCTTTTTTTTTTAAGGTAACCAAATGGTTCCTTTTGAGAATCAGTGTGGCATAGGTATTAAGATGCTGGACTGAGAGACTGACATTCTAGTCCTCTCCTAGGTACAGAAGCCAGCTGGGTGACTTGAGCAAGTCACTCCCTCTCAGCCCAAATCAGCATCAGGATCTGTGACAAGGTGGCTGGTAAATAAACCCCCTCATTGATAGCTTCACTGTAAAGAACTAGACTAGTTCAGTGCAAAAACAAGTGGACCCTGCAAACATGTGGGACAAACACTAAGAAAAACAACACCACCAGATTTTTTAATACTGAGAATTAATTTTCCTGTGTTCATGTTGGCAAGAAACAGACATTTATTATTTATTGCCTTTCTTTTTATTGTATAATTGGTTTTGATCTGAATTGTACAGGTAACTAGAATATGTACAAGGATCTCTTACATTAAAAGGGGGATCTGAACATCTTTGTGTGATCTTTCGGTAATTATTCTGTAATACATAATTCCATTTAGCCTTATCCAATATGTGTCCTCTCCAGATATGTGAATTTCAACCCCAGAATTCTCAGCTATGTATGTTCTTACCGTCTGAGAATTCTATGACTATATGTTTAGAAGACAGGTTAGTGCAGACTTTTAGTGTATATAGTGACACAGCACTTGTCTAAATTATATCTATCACATTTTTTTTCCCCAGTGCAATGGCATTCATAAAAAATGATCTTGCCTTTATCAGGGATGTTGTTATCTGCATTGATGGAGATTATTACTTCTTAAATTTATATAGCCACCCATTTCATGTATGTGACTGGGTGGTATGCAATAAATCAGTCAAGTAAACAATTATAAAACAATATAATTCAACAATTAAAAATATAAAACAATTTAAAATAGTTTAAAGCATAGATATGCATATGATCACATAGGCTATTATAGTCTATATTGAATTATTAATCATAAATTTTGTTTGTAATATTAAGTGAGAATATGGGAAATGCACAGTTTTGCAGCATGAACTTCCAGTATGCCAACTCTACATTTTCTTTCTAGTAGTAGTAGTAGTAGTAGTAGTAGTAATAATAATAATAATATTTTACTTTATATACTGGATGTTTTCAGATATAAAAAGTGTTTCATTTTTAAACAAATATCACTGTACTAGGTTCTCTGAAAATGATTTTTTTCAATTATTGCTAATAGGAACTAACAAAGGTCAGTATGCAGTTGGATCAAGTTGCTTCTAAGCTGCACGACAAAGAAGAATATTGTATACAGCTAGAATCCAGTCTTAAAGAGTACAAAGAAAAGCAACTTCATTTAGAACAAAAAACTGAAGAACTAGAAGGTCAGCATAAGGTTTGTATTTAGTTTCTTCTTTTAATTCATATTACCAATTGTGGCCATATGGAGTGGTGATGAAGAAGGCAGAACAGCTGATGTGAAGCATAATCATTATTAAATATGAAATGAAAGGCTTAAACAGAAACTGATTTCACGTAGAAGCAAAAAGGAAAGTCATAATGTATCTGATCAGTCAAAAAAGGTCAAGTTGCATTTAACTGTGGAAAGTGTCAAAGAGAAGGTTAAGATTTGTGTTTTTCTTATCCCTGCTGTAACATAAAAGCACCAATTACATTTTCTGATCACAGCAGCAGTCTTGGGCTCATGGAAGTTACACAGAATTCTTGCTACCCTTTGCTGGTTTCTGTTTATACACATTTTATTCATTTTGCTAACTAACACAAAGTTTTGGAATTATAAAGATGTTCTATGTTTCTCTGCCTAACTCTCTCCATAGAAACAATTCTGATCACTTAATTCCTCACAGATTGACTAGATGTGAACTTTGCACAACTTTGAAAGATTTTCACCTCTCTATTTCAGCCACATTGCAGAAACAACAGAATGACAAGACTGCCTTTAGAAATAGAAGTTAGCAGGAAATGGCAAACCTGAGACTGTATGGGAGAAGAAAGATGACAAGTATTGGGAGGATAAAGAGTTTAGAAAAGAGACAATAATTATACTGATTTATTGCCCAATTGGGAGGATCAGGCTCATCAAATTACAAGCTACTAGAGAAAATAGTTTCCCCAAGTTATTCTTTTCTTTTCTTACTTATGCTAATTCTGCCTAGAGTATTGTTTCCTTCTAATGAATGTTGCAGTGCTGAATTTATTCTTCATTTATTTTCTTCAGGCCTGTAACAAACTTAACAAGGTATGGTACTTGTGTACTATCTGAGCTCTACAGGCAGTCAGTTCAGAAAGGACAAAAGTTAAGAGCTAAGGCATATTATGTTCTGGCAGTTCATGGAGCCTGGGGTAAATGGCGTATTTCTGCCTGTTCTTCTCTATTTTCTGTTTTCTTTGCTTCCTTCTATACTCAGGTTGGTTTGTTCATCAGGGCAAGTCTGTCAACAAGATTGGTGGAGGGCATATTCTAACAGTCCGCTGACCAACAAAAGACTATATTTGATTTTCTCTGCCTGAATAATCAAAATCAAAACAGCAGGAACAAAAAGGGGAATACTTGCTTCTGATCCCTTTACCAAAGCAGTTTAAATAGTTCTTTAATAGTTCAAAGTTTTAAAAATTCCTGGTGCTGATGATAGGGAAAATACATGTAATTTGCAACAACAACAACAACAACAACAATAATAGCAGCCTTATGTGTAATCCCAAAACATCTGGAGTACCACTTGAACACCATTGGCATTGACAAAATCACCATCTGTCAATTGCAAAAGGCAGCTTTACTTGGAACAGCTTATATCTGTGACAATACCTCTAACATCATCAAACAACATCTGTCTATCCCAGGTCCTTGGGAAGGACTCGATAGGTGGATAAAATGCCAAATCCAGTCTAAACATCTGGCTGATTGTGCGACCAACAACAACAATAACAATAATAACAACAATCACTACTACTATTACTGTTACTGCTACTGAAAACTAGAAAACAAATTTCCATACTGAATCAGCCATTGATCAACAACCATACTGGATCAGTCAGTCAACATGAGATTCTTCTAAAGTTATGGCTCCTAGGCATAGATGACAAATGGGATATAGGTCTTGCTTCCCTCTTATAGGCAGTCAGTGCAAGAAACTACAAAACTACTGGAAGGAAATTACCAAAAAATAAATAAATAAATAAACAATCAGTGAAAATCAAGACAGAAAATGTTATTATGAGTCAAATCCATTGGCTCATGGTTTCCAGAGATAAGTGTATGAAATTTGCAAAATTTCCAGAATCAAATATCCCCGGACAGTGACTTATGGATCAGAGATGCTTCATACTCAGGAGCAGGATCTTTACAGACATTGAACTTAATAAATTGGAACAACAATAAAAAATAATGAGATTTGAAATTGCAAAAGAATAACAGCAACAACTTTGACAAAAAGGTTTGGAATGCAAGAAAGAAATTGTAAGACAAAGATTATTTCATTTGAAATCTATACAAACATTTAAATGATTTTGTGTGGTGCAAACATGATTGCCCAATTAATAATGACAAAAACAATAAAAAAGACTAATGAATTCATGTACAAACTTGCAAAAAGAATAGCAATAGAACTAGGTTATAAATTGAAAGCAAGTTGCCAAATTAAATCTAAAGATTAAATTTAGGCTGAAAATTAGCCTCTGGAAGTATCTACTGCAAATGAAATCAGTCTCAGAAAGATGGTTAATGTGATGGAATGTGATGTTAGCACATTCAGTTTTGAAGTTCTCCAGCAGGTTACTGAAGATAACCATATAATTAATTGTGCTCAGCCTTGACCTGACCAGTAAGGAAATTCTCCTGGACGTTCTCCATTTGGATTATGTTTAAAATTCAGAGATCAAACTTGCAGAGGGTTAATGCCTAGCAAAATATGTTGTACTATATTAAACAAATAAGTAGGCTGGATCAGCAGTCAAAGCTATGTTTCTGTAATTACAGTTAGCTGCAGAAATTAGTTGGTGAAATGACTGATTTTTTTTTTTTTTACTTCTTACTGATTGTTATATAAATGTGGTTTCCTTTGGAGTACTGTGTGGCTGCAATCTGACCATTTGGTCATGTTCTTCATTCATTGCCAACTGGATATTCCTCCTTTGACACACACTATTTTAAATGGAAGGTTCTGTAGAAAGTGTGCTAGACCCAAACTGAAGGTTACCCAGAAGAGATTGATGGATATACTGGATATAAGGATTCCTCTCTAAAAACCTGGAGGAGGATAGGGTAGGAAAGATTGGAATATTGTAAATTCCTATTTTTTTTAGACTCCAGGTGTACAGAGGGCAGTTGACCCATGCAGAACTAAATGTTTTAACAGTCCATGCTCATATTTGTTGAGAGAAGATAAATAAAGCCATGGAGGGTTAAGGTAATCTCCTTTCCATTATAGGAATTTATTTTGTTATAATTATTGTCTTTCTAAAAACTATCATTACAGAAACTTGAAGCTGATCTTTTTGAAGTTTCGGGACATAAAGAAAAGGCTCTTCAAGAACTACAGCAGCAAAAAAAACACTGCACAGACTTGAGCCTCAAAGCTGCAGATCTGAGCAAACAATTAGATGCAGAAAGAGAAATGTATGTTAAATTACTTGAATATGCTACTTTTCTATTAGCTGTATCCACATTTTAAAAGTTCTTAGAGACACTGTTTTTATAGCGTCTTTTTTCTTTTGCACCCTATCTCCTGGTTAGAGTTCAAATTATCAGCTGTTATTTTGAATTATACATTTTATTTAAATCTGCATTGAATTAGAACTTTTTTTTTTGCTTTGTTAGTATATGATCAGGAAAAGACTAATGCTGCTAAGATAAGGCATTCGTTTTTACAGAGAAAAGTACAGGAAGTACTGTATATTGAATACTTGAAATGTGTTATATAAAAGTTAATGCTCAATCATGTAATTTTGTACTGAAATATATTCATTTTTATATTTTGTGTCTGTATAGGATATCTAGAGCCAAATTAGACTTACAGAAAAAAAATGATACACTAGAAGAAGTAAGCCAACAGAGATTAAAGCAAGAAGAAGAAAGTGCAAAACTGAAGTTAGAAATTGAGAAATTAAATCAAGATAAATTCAAGTATCACAAGGAATTAGATGGAAAGCTACAAATGTTAACAGATGATTTGAAGAAAATGAAGTTGGAAAAGGATACTCTATTAAAGGAACTTGAAATCATCAAAGGCAAACTGTCAAACAGCAGTGAATCTTTGGAAGAAGCAAAGGATGCATTAGAAAAAGAGAAACAGAGAGGAAAGGCAGCAGTGGCAGAAATTGTGAGTCTTGAATTTTAAACAAAAGTATTTTCTGTGTAACCACTATGAACCAGTTTGCATGCTACCCATGAAAATTCAGAGCAATATGTTAGTGGTCATGGCTTTGACTATGGAAAATACTGAAAAATACTTAATTGACCATTTCACTAATTAAATGTGTATCTTGGCCCCTAAATGCATGGCCTATTTTGAAAAGAAAAATGTTGTTATTGCTTAATAGCTTGGTAAAACATTATGTTCTTTGCATAACCAATTTTGCTCAACTCTTATTCTTTAGTTTTGCTTTAAAAACATAGTGATTAGATTTGGTATTTATTAGACCCATTTGCTTTGAACTGTATTGTGTGTCCTTGAAATTAATTTAAAAGGATGTATTTGTAATGTATTTTAGTAATTTAACAAAAGTTCTCATTAAATATTCCTTTTATACAGGAAAAATCTTGTCAAGAAGCTAGGCATCAGCTTCAGTTACAATCTGAATCTATAGCTAAAGAACAGAATGAACTGAAAAACCTGCTGGAAAAACAAGAAGGGGTAATGTTAATTGTTGACCACAAGCATGAATCCTGTGGAATGGTTGTTTTCTCAGATTGTGTTGCTAGACTCAGAACTCTGTGGGAAGGAAGAATTAATTTTCTCTTGACTCTACACAGAAAACAGATTTTGCTCAAATGAATTAGTGCTGTGAGATTAAATTATTTAGTATGCATATATGAAATGTGTGGTGTTTTATTACATATTGGATTTTTAAAAAGTGTTTAGTATTAAAAAAAGATGAAGTAGTAACATGAGATGAGATTTTCTATCAAAGCATAATAGAAAAGCAGTGGTGTTGAAGTAATACTACATTTCAATATTTAGATATCCAAGCAGCTAGTAACAGAGCTTGATTCAGCGCGTGACCAAGTCCTGCAGCTTCAGGGTATTCTCAAAGACAAAGAAAAAAATGAACAGCAGCTCCAACTGAAGGTAAAAGAACTGAAGGAATCTTTTGACCAGAAAAAAAAACAAAATGAGATACAGCAAGCTGAATTAAAAACAGCCTTGTTAGAAAAGGTAAGTTCATATATATCCCTTAAGAATGTTATGTTATATGCTATGCTATGTTAATGTTATGACTGATGCAAGACATTCTGTTGCTTTATAATAATAAATAATTTTTTGCTGATAACTGTGGCATCACTGTAACAGTGTAATCTGTGGAGGCATCTTTCCCTCCATGTATCATTTCTGGAGTGTGGAATAATTCTTCAGGGCAAGATGGCCTAAGGGAGACCTGTTAAAATTTTTACTGTGTTGTTGTTAAACTTGAAAAATACTTTGCTGCTCAGGGGCAAATACGAGTGAAATTATGGAAACTTAAGCATTCTCCAAGCCAGCTTTTTACTATTATCCTACACTGGAATGATAACAGAATAGATTTTGACTTTCCTCTACAATAACTCTATATAAATAGTAAGTATCCATTCTAATTTGCAGACAAATATCATGTTTAGCTTCGTACCATGTAGGGTTTGTGTCTGCTTTTGTTCACCTAGAGATTAATTGGAATATACAATTTGGTCAGGGCTTCCCAAACCATTAGATGCAATGGTATTTATATGTTGACTTATTATCCCTTTTCTCGATTATTTTCCTGTGTATAAGAGAAATATATCTTGTGCATGTATGTATTAGGCAGAACTGGAAAATAAATTGCAGCAGCAAATAACATTGTCAGAACAAGACCTTGCTACCCAGAGAATAAAAATAACAGAGCTGCAGAAATCCCATAAAAAAATTCAAGAAAACACAGAAAAACTTCAACTGGATATTTATGGTAAAGAATCTGAAATCTTGGCTACACGGCAAGACCTTAAGGTATGTGACAGTGTTTTGAGATTGTATGTGTTTCTCTCAGTGTATGCAGTATGTAAGTTAAAAGATTCTTTCTTTTGGTTAGGACTTACAGTAAACAGCTGAAACTAACAGTGACATATTTCAATGAAGAATTCTTTAGTTCATTTTTTTCAAGTCAGCCATAGCTATTACTCCATGTAGTCTATTTTATTTCTCCTCCTCCCAAGTTTTCTATTTTTTTTTTCTCTAATCAAAACGTTCAGTCCTAATTAAGATATTTTGGATTCTGCCCGTCCCCATCCCATTAAATCTTGTAAAATGCTTTATAAGGCTTAAAGTTACTAAAGCTTGTTGATACCTCACTTTTATGCATAGTTGGTGCTCTTTGGCTATACGTAAATTTACATTGGAGAGCCCATTTGGTGTAGTAGTTTAGGGCAACAGGCTAGAAACTGAGAGACCATGAAATCTAGTTCCACCCTAGGGATGAAGCCAGCTGGGTAACCTTGGGCCAGTCACTCTCTCAACCCTAAGAAGGCAATGTCAAACCATTTCCTAAATCTTGTTTAAAAAAATTGCCCAGATTTGTCCAGGCAGTTGCTGGACAAGACAGAGTCAAAGACAGACAGACATAAATCAAAAGAGAACAAAACTATATTAACCTCTGAAATTTAGAAACAGGAAAGGTTTTATTTAATACACTTACTTTCCATTCTCACATCTTTTCTCAACATTTTTTTTGTAAGCTGGCTTATAAAACTATTATATAAAAACACCCTAGTTAACAGCATTACTTTGTGCCTTTTAGTCAGTACTGACTCCTGGCAACTGACTGAACTAGTCCTTACAGGTTTTTTGGCAACATTTTTGGAAGTGGTTAGTTTCTCAACTATTAAAATTAGTTTTTCAACAATTTTCAATGATTGCTTAAAGGTCTGTGATAAAGGAGTCTTTATTGGATTTATCAAATCCAAATACAGGTAGTCCTCAGGTTATGACCACTCGTTCAGTGACTGTTCAAAGTTATGACGGCACTGAACAAGGGGGACTTAACAACCGGTCCTTGGAGTTCCAGCCATCGCATTGTGCTAGTAGTCACATGATTGCAATCCAAGAACTTGGGTGTTTGGCTTGTGATCACATCACAGTAAGCCACGGTCACATGATCACCATTTGTGACCTTCTCTGCCAGCTTTCCACAAGCAAAGTCAATGGGGAAGCTGGCAGAGAAGGTTGCAAGTTGCTCCTATAAGTCGCTCCCACTGCTTTTCCTCCCAAGGAACCCTGCTACAGAGTATGAGATCTCGTACTCCTTAATACCCCACTGCCCGCCCATGCTCTGTATCAGCCCCTACTGGCCTGACCACGCTCTGTGGGACCTGACCATGGCCCATGGCCCCCACCAGTCAGCTCACGCTCAGTAGCACCCACCTGAGGCATTCACCCACCTGCCCACAGCTCTTGCCTGCCCACCTGCTTGCCTAGGATTCTGGTCATGTGAGGTCCTCTTTTAACACCTGTGCGGTTTCTGGGTTAAAATGGCAATCGGGACTGCTGGGATTGCCCTCTCTAAGCGATGTGGTCATGTGACATTGAACTTTACGAATGCATTGCTTAGCAATGGAAATTCTGGTCCCAATTCTCGTCGTAACTTGAGGACTGCCTGTAGTTACTGCATTGAGTGTTCAGACATTCCATTTTATTCTAGTCTTTCCAGCCAGTTCCCATTAGATTGTTTTGCCCTCTGAGATTCCTATACCCCTTTCTGACTGGGATAATTCTTTGAACTGTGAAATTTATATAAAAATGCAGTTATGGTCATGCTTATCTAGAAAAAACAGTACATGGGGGAATATAACTTTAAAATAAACAGTTAAAATGAAATATATCTTGGAGGGTGGCAATGATTGACTATATGAAGTTGTTTGAAGATATTTTTGAAAAAGAATGCTAGTGATGAGGCTTTAATTGATCCAAGACATGGACATAGTGAAGTGCTTTTTGGTAAACACACACACATATGTGTACCCACCCACAGTCAAGAAATATTATGATCAAGTATCTGTTGACTTGAAGTAATGATGTAAGGATAACAAGTGATAAGATCAACAATATTGGTTAAGTTAATGGCACCATCTGCTGGAAGATTAGGTGCAAATAATAATTTTGATGTGTGTTTTTGCATTTCTTTCCTAGTAAAACTATAATAGCCATATAGTTAAGAAGATTATTGAAGATAGCTTTGAATTTGGAGTATAAGGCAATATACATTTCATCTTTAAAGGAACTAATTAAGAAGTCCAGCAAGTAGCAATAGGGTATCATTCATTTATAGCTCCTTTCTTCTGAATAGTATGTATAAAGTGTTTGGAATAGTAGTTAAATGTAATTTAAAACCTTTATTAAAATGTTATATAAAATAAGGACCTGATAGGAGTTGAATTGTTGGGACAAAGAGTATAATGTATTCTGGTCCTCACATCTCTTGGCATTTTTTTCCTTATCTCACTTATTGTGATCTTTCTCATCCTGCACCAATTTACCCATCGCTCTTTTACTATGTAGGAGAAAAGTATGTTGGGAAAATATACTTGCTGTTTGCTGTGCATGATAGATAAATACAAGAATAAATAATTTATTGTGCAACCCACAGCTCAGTTTCATTGATCAGAATGAGAGAATTGATATTCTTTGATACAATATCACAGGGAATCGATTTGGTGTCATGAAATAGAAAGATCCAGCCAGTAGGCAAGGTTAAGAAATTCTTTAATTGTTCCATTTTGTTATATTTTATGACAACATTATAAAAAATAAAAATAGAAAAGGTATGATGAATGAAATACCAAAAACAACTAATAAACAAGAAAAAAATAAAAGCCCCCCCCCTCCATTTACAGTGGTACCTCGGGTTACGAACTTAATCTGTTCCGTGACTCTGGTCGCAACCCGAATTGGTCGCAACCCGAAGCAAATTATTCTTGCCAAGCCTGCTCTGCATTTTCTTTGGAGCCATGCTGACAAGCACACCAAAAACCTTCCAAAACGCCACAAAACACACCACAAGCCTCACCGAACGTCTCCTTGCTACCGCGATCTCGCCCACAGGAAGCTGCGACCGCGTGGCAGCAGGGAAAATGGCTGCGGATCTGGTTCGTAACCCGAGGCGGAATTTGCAAACCGAGGTAAATTTTTGCGGCCGGAGCTGGTCGTAACCCGAAAAGTTTGTTAACAGAGGCGTTCGTAACCCGAGGTACCACTGTATATCCTATTTACTGACCTGTCAGAATTGCTTCATTTTCAAGAACTTCATTGTCTTTTATTATTGTTGGCAGATGCTCTAGGGACCTGTGTCTATAGGGAGGGCTTTCAAAAGTCTCAAATGATTAAATGAGAAAGAATAACATCATTGCAGTTTTTTTTTCTTTCATTACCTGTTTTGTGTGTTCATGGATAAATTTTGTCAGCTGAACTGACATATTCTTGTGATGTTCTGCTAACAGCTTTGCTGTAAGTCATATAGATGATTCATTCATCTTTCACCTAAAAGAGTATTGTCAATTGTGACTCATGAACTAGCTCTGGAGCATTATTCTTTGCTTTCAATTTAGGTTGCAGAAGAGAAGCTGGCTTTGGCTCAAGAAGAATTGATTTCAAATAGAAATCAAATTAGTAATCATAACCAGTTGATCAAAGAACTTAAGACTATAAGATCTACACTGGAACAGGATGTGTCCAAAAAAGAACAGCAGCTGAAAGAGCAAGAGAAGTTGTTACAGGAAATACAGAAAGACAAAGTAATGTGTTTTTTAATCGTTTGAATTAGGTTTCTGGTTGCAATTGCTTCTTTTGTTGATTTTTTTTTAAAAAAAGGCATGCTACTTTACATTTTTGCTCCCTTATACATAAGATAGTCCTTGCTTAATGACCATTCATTTAACAACTGTTCATTTAACAACAGTTCAAAGTTACGATGGCCTTGGAAAAAGTGCTTTATGACCTGTCCTCGCATTTATGACTGTTGCAAACTGTTGCAACACCCCCTGAGGTTACATGATCGTGATTAGTGACTTTTTTTATAATGGTCATAAAGCTAATCACCATGGTTGTTAAGCGAATCACATGGTTGTTAAGTGAATCACGTATCATTAAGCAAATTCTGGCAAAAAAACATCCAGTGGGGAAGCTGGATTTGCTTAACAACCTTGTGATTTGCTCAACGACCACATTATTTGCTTTACAACCATTGTAAAAATGGTCATAAAATCAGATCCAGTCATATGACTCGCTTAAAAGACTGCCCCGCTTAATGACCAATTTTCTGGTCCCTAGTATTGTTAAACGAGGACTACCCATACAAATATGATGTGAACAATACAGTATATGTATATCTGTAAGAAGAAAATTTATCTTTTCTTTGTTGAAGTTGGAAAGAGTGGTCATATTACAACACTAACTGTATTACTATTCATCTAATATAGAGTGCTTAGGTATTAATTGTATCTTGAAAGATGATTGTCTTGGCTGTTAAGAAAACTGAAGCATCAATTCAGCAAGTCCTTCTATAGCCCCCCAGCCCCAATTGTATCAATTGCATAATTATCTTTCTTTGAGTCAAGAGATTCAGCTCTCTAGTCTCAAAGCAACAAATAGTAACATAGTATCTAGAAAATTCAATTCAGTAAATTATACAACATAAATAGCTAGGTTTATCCATGGTACATGAAATGATCATATTGACCTCCTGGAAGAGGAAGTATAGTCTGCATTAAAGGAATAAATTAAGAGATAGCATTGGGATTGGTGGAAAATATAGGCTCAGTTTTCCATTGGCTTTATTTTAATGAATACTGTTAATTGAAGTAGTAGCTTCTTTCTGAGTAAATATGCATATTTATTTAGGAAGGGGTATTTTAAATAGAATTGTTGACTTTTTTTGTCTAAAGGATTTAAAAGAAAAAGATTTGGTTAATGAAAAATCGAAAACTTCAGAGCTGTATAACATAAATTGCAAACAAGAAAAAGAAAATGTCAAACTAAGAGATGAAATTAGACTCTGCAAACAAGAGTTTGAGAAGGTATGTAGAGTCATAAACATTCCAAGTTGATATTGTTTAAGGCTTTGGAAAATGTGCATTAACATTACTCCAGAATTGTGCTGTAAGGTAGGTGAAATGCACTGAGGTGGAATCCTAGCTTTGAGATCTGCCTTTTTATCAGCTAGCTTTGATACCTACTTTTTCAACTCCATTGTATATTTTCTTCCCAAGCTTACAAGTTCCTTAGTTGTTTGTTCAATTGTTTATTTATTTAACGCATTTATATGGCTGTCTAACTCAAACAATGTGACTCTGGACAGCGTACAATAAACCAGTAAACAAAGATAACAAAAACAAAATAATACCAACTAAAAGTAAATATGAACAATTAATTGGCATTTGGGAATGATGTTCATTGCACTTTTCCAAACAGGAGCTCTAACCATCCTAATCCAAAAACCTAAGGAAAGAGCCAGGTTGTCACTCCCTCTCTAAAGGTCTGCAGGGTTGGGGCCAATTGTATGCTATGGGAAAGAGAGGGGAGATCATTCCAGAAAGTAGGCACCATCACAGAAAAAGCACACCCCTGGGTCTTATAAAATAACATTGTTTTTAGAGAGGGGACGAACAGCATGCCCACCCTTGCAAAAGGTGTTTCTGCCAATAACTCAGTCCTGTGCCATGTAGGACTTTATAGGTGATAACCAGCTCCTTGTACCTGAAGACTACTATAAGAAGCCAGTGTAGCTCACAATGTAGTGGTGACTACTCTGTACCATCTGAACCAGTTGTAGCTTCCAGTTGGTTTTTAATTGATCTTCAAAGGCAGTCCTGTATATTGTATTCGCAACTGGGAAATGACTAAGATATTAATAACTCTGAGCAGGGCCTCACAATTTAGGAATAGCTACAATTGGTGCAAAGATGAAATTCTGCAAATGTTGCCACTTGCTCTTTGAGGAGAAACTGTAAATCCATGCAGATCTCCAAATTGCATATCAAGTTTGACGGGTAGCGCAACCCCATCCAGAGCCATGGATGGACACTCTCCAATTCCTGGAACCAGGCGACCCAAAACCCATAGCCACTTGGTCCTGGTAGGGTTGAGTCAAAGCCTCTTCTTTTCCATATATAAGTCTACAGTCTCCAGATACTCAGACAGAATCTTGGCAGCCTCACTTGGTTAGCCAGGAGTAGAGATTTACAATTGAGTATCATCAGCATTTTAATGATACTGCACCACATGCTGCACCCCAGTAGCTTCTTGTAGATGTGAAAATGAAATGGGGAGAGGGTAGAGCCCTACAGCTTCCTGCACAGTGGGGGTCTAAGGCTAGATCACTCAACCCTCAGCACTGACTGGAACTGGTGCCAAAGGAAGGAGAAGAACCCCAGTAGCACTCTGCCTCCCACTCCCAACCCCCTGAGCTGGTCCAGAAGGATATCATAGCTAATGATATAAAGGCCACAAGTGGTCTGGGAAAGCCTGGATGGATGCACTACCCCCATCCTGAAAACTGAGCAACAAGCATGACCAAAGTTGTCTCAGTTCTATATCTTGATCTGAAACCCATCTGGAAGGGGTCCAAATAATCAGGATTTCTTCAGAACCTTGTGGAGCTGAAGGCTGACCACCTTCTTAACAATCTCTCCTATAAAGGGAACGTTAAAGACTGGAAAAAGTAGTTTAGATGAGCTACTGTCTCATTTTCAGGATATTTCATAGAATCTTGCCTTATTTGTAGTTAGTTAGTTAGTTAGTTAGTTAGTTATACTTTCAATTTCTGAGATTGCCCACTTGCCATTGATTCAATTTTTAATCCCAGGAAGAAGATAAAATATTGTGTGGGCCATACAAGGTTTATAAATTGATTGCACTTGAAAATAAACTTAGCTGTGCCATAAGGCCTTTTTTCCTCCACTTTTCTCTGGAGCAGCTTCAAGGAGATTTTAAAGCTTGGTTTCTGTTTTAAATTAAGCATAATGTAGTGTTAGGTTTGATCCCAAAACTGTTTAATTTTAATCATAGCTGACTAAAAGAAGATGGTTTCAGAAATAGAAAAACTCTGGAACTTCTTTGTATCAATGAATCACAATTAAGACTAAAAAAGATAAACTTTAACATGCAGGCCTAATCTAATATTATTTCAAAATTTTAATTTTTTATATAGCTTTTAAATCTCTATTTTTGTCTATTTTCCTATTTTTTTCCTCATTTTCTCTTAGGAGTGTTTTAAAATATCCAAATAAATAAATAAAATTAACTGTACTTTATTTAAAAGTGTAATATGTAGTTCTAAGGGATTGGGACCAGGAAGATGCAGATTCAAATCCCCAGTTTATGGAAATTTGAGATGATCTGGGGACAGTAACTCTCTTAGTTCAACCTAATGCACAAGTTTGCTGTTTGAGAAATAAAATGATGGTAGACTCCCATATAACATACCTTGGATTCCCAGAAGAAAGAAGGATATAGATTAAATCAATCAGTCAATCAATCAATAACCCACCCACCCACTCTAGTTAATTAAAAAAAAATTTTTCCTTTGAATTTCATTATTCTAACAATAAAAATATTTTAAAAGAAGCAAACAAAAACTCTGTGGCTGCCAAAGTCTGTTTAACCTAATCGTGATTGGAATATCTGAACCTTCACCAGGCAACAATCTCATTTTTTTGTGTGTGGTAAACATTGAAGTCATGGTTTTAAGTCAGTTTACAGAACATGATACTCTTTAACTCTTTAATAATCTTTCATAATATCTGATTCTTGCTTTCTGTGGAAGTTGTTGGCAAATCTACAGAAGAGATAAACAAGAACACCTACAACAGGAAGGTTTAATTGTTTTTTTCGAGTTTTTCCCCAAAGCTATTTTTCTTTGCAATTGTTGCCCAAATTTGCCCAACCCTCCTACATCTTTCTTCCAGTACAGGAAGTTAAGGAAAAGTGTAGAATTTACACCATATTTTCTCTACAGTTTGGCATAATTAAAAGAAGGGAGAGAGAGACCGCCCATGTGGGATGTCCAGGTTGAAGTGTAGCTTGAGTCATGGAAGCACACTGGGAGACTTTGGGCCAGACACTTTCTCTCTGTTATTGTTACTGTTTGGGGAAAAACTGGAAAATGAAGTGCTATGTGTGCTACCTTGAGGTCCTCAGGAAAAGGTAACAAAATAAAATTGTCCTATGCTTTTATTTTCTTCAAAGTAAGAATTTTCAGATTTAAACATACTACTCAAGAATGATACAATTGGTAGTTTAGACATCTGTCTTGCTGACTTTTCTCCTTCCTTCAGTTTCCATGCCCTGGTACTTTGCTTTCCTTATTTAACTTGGTTTAATTTTCATTTTCTGTTCCTCCTGCCTGTGTAACTTTTTTTCTCCAGGTCTTTTTAGGCTTTTCTCAATTTTGATATATTCTTCTTTATTTTGGAGTTGACTATGTACTAGTAAACATCAAAGCATTGAGAAATGCAAGAGGCCAGAACAGCATTAACAACAAAACAAGATATAAACCTTTTAAAATAAAGTATTTAGTTCTACCTCTCTTACTTGAAAATATAAGGGAAAGCCCTTATATTTTCAAATATTGTTTATTAATATAGTATAACTCTTGTTCATATATTAGTTTAACTGAATAATTTTTATTTTTTTAACAGGAGATATCAAATCTAAAAGATGCCAAACAGCTGTTGATTAAACAGAAACTAGAATTACAGGAGAAGGTTGATAATTTTAGTACAGCTCTTGAACAAGAGAAAAAAACCCAGGAAGTCATCAAAGATCAGTGGAAAAAGAGAGAAGGAGAATTGAAGAAGAAATATGCTGAGATAGAAGCAAAACTGGTTAGTATGTTTGAGCAACAGATCCAGAGGTGTATATGATAATGAGTAAAGTAATTCATTGAATATTTGCACAGCCATAATGCTTAAGCCTTAATTATAAATGAAGGGATTCACATATTCCTTTTTCTTCCTACCTTTTATATTACAGCCAATGAATACAAGTAAAATTGCTTATGGAACACACTATTATGTTTTATTCACAACTGCATTTCAAATCAAGCAGTTTACAATCAGTATTATATGTATTTATAGATAGACAAAATTTAATTTAAGTATTTGAAACTCTTGATGTGTTGTGGATTCAGAAATAAATTCTGGTAGGTTCTTCTAAGAAGCATTTGGTTTTACTGAAAACAGTACTTCTGCTTTCACATTTGAATTAATTGTGCATGAATTGAAGCATAATGCATTCCAAGAAATAACTAAGGTTCTCCTGTAATTTCCCTGATTGCTTATTCTTACCACAGTGCCCTGTGATTTAAAAAAAAATCTGCTTTCCAGAATTGGGAAACCCTCTGAAACATTGTGGGAAGTGTTAGTTAGGGGTGTAGAGGAAAATGAATAAAAACAAGCTCTTTATCTTCAGCTAATGAGAAATTTTGTTGGATGAAATCCCTTCTGCTTGGCAACTGAGGTTTCAAGCCAGTATTTCCCCATTTACTAATTCATTTTTTTCCAGAAAGGAACATGCATTTTTGAAGCTTGTTTTATTTTTCTTCAAAAATGTCACTTTCCTCCTGGAATAATACCTGAACAGACATACGAGGTGTTAGAAAGAGGATTGTTATGTTGAAATGTTTCTTTTATTTTAGCAAGCTTTGGGCAAGGAAAAAGATGAACAGTGTAAAAGTCATGAAGAGGCTGAGTGTAAGCTCAATATGCAGATAACAGCACTGAATGAAAATCTGGGGACAGTGAAGAAAGAGTGGCAGAGTAGCCAAAGAAGGGTTAGTGAACTGGAAAAACAAATAGATGATCTGCGTGGAGAAATTGCAGTTCTCGAAGCCACTGTACAAAACAATCAGGATGAGAGAAGAGTATTGCTAGAAAGGTAAGTTATTAAATATGTTTTTAAGTGGTTTATGTTAAACTAGGGAAGACATTCTTTCCAATCTTTGTTATAAGTTGAACTTTGTGTAATTTGGACTAAAAATCAGCTTTTTTGCCACAGAATTTTTTTTTAAAAACCCTGTGGATTCGCAATAAGCTACGCAAAACGGTAACAGCTAAAATTCATAATCTTAGGGTGAGCTTGATGATTATGTGAAATTCCAAACTTTCTATACTGCATATGGTGATTTTTCTTTATTGGTATAACTAGGTTTGTTGTGAAATTCTACTTGACTTTAAATAACAAAATACCAGCGTACTCTCTGAAAATCTTAATGGCCTCTCTTGTTAACCAGAAATGTGCATTGTTATTTTTGTGTCATGGTTGGAGCCAAGTTGAAACAGCTTTCCACAGAATAGTGATAATAAAAGGATATTATGAATATCAAGATTGATAGTACAGAAATGTTTACAAACTGGGTGATTTACATTGACAGGATGCTATTATATACAGCTTCATCTTACAAAATCTTTAGAGTACAGGTAGTCCTTGCTTAACAACCATTTGTTTATCGACCATTCAAAGTTACAACAGTGCTAAAAAGTGACTTATGACCGGTGCCTGAAGTTACAACCATCACAGCTCCCCTGCAGTCAGGTGATTGCGATCCAGGCACTTGGCAACCAACTTGCACTTACAACAGTTGCAGCATCTTGGGATCATGTGATCACCATTTGTGACCTTCCCAGCTGGCTTCCAGCAAGCAAAATAAATGGGGAACCATGTGATTCACTTAACGACTGTGGTGATTTGCTTAATGACCACTGCAAAAAAGGTCATAAAATCAGGTCTGGCCACAGTTGTGGTTGTTAAGCAAGGACTACCTGTAAATATTTCTTACTAATAGAAAAGAAATCAAATGATTTGTTTTCTTTACTGCCTCCACCTCCACATCTGTTTCATTATAAAGAGATAAATTAGATACCCCTGAGACTGCTGAAATATTTCTTCTCTATGTAAATTTTATGCATTCTTTGCTGCAGTTAGCCATTTTTGTATAATAACGTAATTGACAAAAGGGATAGTGGTCTTAGAACAGGTTAATACTGTTCATTTATTCAAGTGATAATTATCAGGAGGACCTTTTTTTCCCCTAGTTACAGTATATTAATTTTTTTTCTTTTAGTATTTAAAATATTATTTACTTATTTACTGTCTTCCCTGTAGGTGCCTTAAAAGTGAAGGAGAAATTGAAAAGCTTCAAAGCAAACTCATGGATGCACGAAGAAAACTGGATGATACTACTGCAGCCATGCAGGAGCTAGGGAGAGAGAACCAGTCACTGCAGGTATTTCATTTTTATGCTAAAAGACAGTCATTGGCAATTTAATATTAGCACTGTTGTTCATATGGCATAGATAAATGAGTAAGTAGAATAGGTGAACAAGATATGGGAATCCAGCTTATACTGGTCAAACAGTGACTGGTCTTTGGGTTTGGAGTACTCTGTATACATAGGGTTGCAGTGGGAGAGAGGGAATAATTTTCAAGTACTAACAGTCTTACTGAATTTTGGTTATAATTTGAAGTTTTGATTTAATATTTACATGATATCTGTTTCTTATATTTTATATAGATCAAGCATACACAAGCATTAAATAGGAAATGGGCTGAAGACAACGAAGTTCAGAATTGCATGGCTTGTGGGAAAAGTTTTTCTGTAACAATAAGAAGGGTATGTATGTCTGGGAATTTATTATGAGATTTATTTTCATAAAGTGAAGTAATATGTATGAATAAAGTTAATTTAAGGAATAATCTCATAAATCCTATTTCTTTGAAGTATGGGGCAAATTGATTCAAAATATATTTTTTCTTTTGGACACAGTGAAGCAAGAAGCTTGTTGCTAATGCCAAGTTCTCACTTGCTTTCATTTAAACTTGATGACAGAACCTGCTTAGCCTGGATAGTGATATATTTCTCTCTTGATAATCTCATACATATATTCTGATTGGAAATAGTTGATTGTGACCTTGGAAATGTGAACATTTCAAGAAAATGCAAACATTTTACATGCATTTTATACCGTATTCTAGCAAAATTAGCATTAGATTTTTTTCAGTAACCTGTTCTAGTTCCAGAGCTATATAGGAAAGAGAAATTGTTTCTTATCATTGTCTGGTTAAACTTTCAATATAGGCTTCTTGCTTGGTTATTTTTGAACTATACCTGTTCACTGAAGTAGGCACTGATATGCATGTATATAAATGCACACTCTCACACAGTCCAGTCTCAGCTAAGAAATATATTTTTGGCAGAAAACTCAGAATATAGTGACTATTATGTTTTAATCTCATCTCATGCAATGCAGCCACTCCTCGTTTAGTGACTACCTAGGTTAGTGACCATTCACAAATATGACTGTCATGAACGGTAATAAAAAATTAATTTTTTGACCAGTGCTCACATTTATGACCAAATTTTGTGTGCCTGCCAACAAAAGCCTTTGGTGTGAAACTGATTAAGGTCTGGTCAGTTTCAGGCAATAGTGGGGCTGGTGGGAGGGTTCTTATGAACTAATTAAGATCACATAGCTCAACTTTTTAGGGCTGTGCTGCACTGCTGAAAAAAGCAGCTCAGGAAGAGAGAGTTTGTTGAAGCAATCTCTCCGTCCTGGAAGGAGGAAAAAAAAAAAGGGGGGGGGAGGTCTGAATAAGACAGCAGCAACCAGTCGTCTCTCTCTCTCTCTCTGTCACATGTTCACTTAGTGACTGTATTGTTTAATGACCAAGTTGTTGGAATGGAATGTGGTCGCTAAACGAGGAGCGGGTGTACTTCTAAAAATTATGTATATACTTGTTCTTTTTTTAATTTAGTCCACTGGTAATTCACTGTTTTAAAATATCATAGATTGGGTTGTGCAGTATAAAACCATGGTGAGCACATTTAGACTTGTGTGCTCACCTTTACTTCCTCCGCAAGCTGTATTTATCACAAGCCGTAGCTATCTACTGCATCAGAAATATCCATCTGTGATTTTATGTTTGATGTTTAGTCCAGATTTGAAAAGCAAGCATAAAATAGTCTAGGATTACACATCACACTAAAGCCTTATTGTGATGTGATTTAACTAATTTTGGCTTAATGTATTGTTTGAATATAGTCATTGAGGTTTAACAAAGCATGGTTCATATCTAGTTTGGAACTAGGCTACCACGGCTTGTTCAATAACCAAATATTACCCTATAGTTTAGCAGTGATGTATAAGCTGAGTCTAAGCAGTTAATCAGTTGAAAAGGGAGTAATATTTATGTAATTCCAAGAGTTTGAGGTTATATCCGCCATGTGTTCATAACTTTTCTTTTTCGTTTTATAGCACCACTGCAGACAGTGTGGAAATATCTTCTGTGCTGAGTGTTCCTCAAAGAATGCCTTAACTCCTTCTTCTAAGAAACCTGTTCGTGTCTGTGATACTTGTTTCAATGATCTACAAGGATAATTACTCACAATTCTTACATGTTATGCTAGAGTAACGTTTCTGTTATGCACTTCGTACAATACAATACTACTATTTTGGGTGGGCACCAATTGTAACAGTTGGCAAAATTATAGTATGTGTTTAACTGATAAAGTCAAACAATTGTACTTCTTGTGAGGCTGAAGTTATCTGTGGCTTATTTGGTTTTGGTCCAAGAGAGCTTCTGTGTCAAGTTTATAAGTCTCCAGTGACTTGTAAATAAAATTTAAATAGAGGTTACAATGTATTTTTTTTAATTCTAATTTGTTTGTTCAGAAATAACCCCCTTTAAAAATTATTGCAGGGATTTTGTGTTTCAAATATTGCTGCGTAAATATAACTTAATGATTGCTTGGAAATGTGTAAGATATTAGTAGCTCAAACAAGCAGCTTTCTGTGCCTGTTTTTTCTTTCTTTTCCCTCTCACTTTCACTGTGAGTTCCTTTTTATGATTGTGTCTAGTTAGTGGAAAACTGCCTTGAACTCTTAAGATTGTCAAGCTGTTTTACTGTAGTATCATTGTACAGTATACGTCACAGAAAATGAAAAGCAATCTCGATACTATAGCATAGATCTGATATTTCTTCTCTAAGAATATGCTGCATCCTATTGAAAATAGGTGGGCTACATAGTCTTTGATATGCAAATTCCTGTTTGTAAACTTTTGAGTTAGAGATGTATTTTTGCCTCTTGCCCTCTTAAAAGCTTGTATGCTCCTTTACATTTCTTTGTACTATTCAAATATGTTTGCACTGTTCTATCTTTTTTATTCACAGGAAATATTGCCTGGAAGATCCAGGCATAGAAAATTCTGGTACTTAAAGATAATGTAGTTATGATAATTATTAATTATTTTACAGTTCCACTATTTTCAGTGTGCATTTTCCCCTTTTTAATTGTAATTAGAACTCTATGGGTTTGTCCTCCTTAAAATTTGGAGTGAAACTCAGCACTGCTAAAGATTGAAGGGAAACTTAAACTCTCAGTAGTTTGTCTTGGTTTGTCTTGGTTAATTCATTTTATGAGAATCCTCTAATCGAGGAGTTCATTAAAAAGTGATGCCATATTTTGTCCATCTGAAAGTTAGCTAAAATTACTGTTTTTAAGCTAGTAGGCAGAATATGATATTTTCCCTTTCAACTGAGATTGGGATAATACACACACACACACACACACACACACACGTCTATGCACACTGTGGTAATACAAAATAATGCATTGGTAAAATCTAGATTTACTAAAATGTAAGGTGATATTTAAAATCAACTTTTTTTTATTTGTAACCTGTTTGCATGGAAGATGAGTGCAACTGTAGACATAGAAATGAATGTGGAACTAGAAAGAAAAGGAATACAAATAGTTTAACCAAGATAGATTGACAGAGGGGGCTTTCCATGTAGAAGATTCTAATCCTAGTATTTATGCCTCCAAATAAAGAGTTCACAGGTCCTAGGCTTACACACCATTTTTTTTCCTTATCTGAAATCCTGGAGAATCATTAGTTGTGGATTATACAATTTTGAATCAATAGATTAAAAGTCTTACAGGTTATGAATCAGCTTTATGCGGTAAAAATGTCCAAATGGTCAGATATAAATATAATGTATGTAGGTCAAATCTCTTAAGTCAGCTATTCATAGAGTGTACAACAGATGTACAATTCAGCTGTTATCCAGCTGTTTTATTCACTGTTGTCTCTTTGGAATATAATGGAAAAAGGTAATGTACGAAGTATTCATGATAAGAACTAAAATTTATTGGAGCTGTCTTCTGATTTATCTTAGTTGATTAATTAAGGGTACATAAATTAGCATTTAAAGAAACTGGTTCAGAAGAGGAAAGTAATTTTTTTAAGGTGATGTTTGTGTGTGTTGTAGTAGGCATCATTTTGGAAATTGTATATAAGATAAGGGGGAATTATTTTCCAAGGTTGTATCTGCCGCCTGCATTTTTTCTAAGTAATTTTTAAAAAGGATATTAAAAGCAAGCAAATTATCTGCTCCTCATTTAAGTGGGGATTTGATTTCATTGCAGTCCCTAGAAATTTTACTGACACACACACGCACACACACAACAGATAGAGAAAAGTTCACCTTGTCCAGAGAAAGAAAATGAGGTTGATCTGATAGTTTAAAAATTTGGATTATTTGATTGAAAACTCAGGAAGAGTAAGGTATAAGCATTGTCACTTGCACTGTGCACTTTTTAGTGTAACCAACACTATATGCAAGAAAAGAACTGTTTGCAAGAAATGATGTAGTAATTGGTCCACAAAGTTGTACATTCTTAATTCAGTGCTAATTCGCTTCCCTAGTAATTTTATATGGTGTTTAGGAATATTATGTCCATAATTCTTATGTACTCCAGAGGGTACATGTATACTAAAGAGGTTGCATGTTCTTTAGAAGCACTGCTTGATTTTAAGAATAGAAAAAGTGGACTTGGCAATTTTGCACATTTCATGTTCAGAATGGTTTTCATTGTTCATGTATAAGCATTTGTTTTCTTATTAAATTACACAAAAATTTATTTAGGTGGTCTGTTTTCCAGATCATAGCAATAAACAGAAAAGGAAATTCCCTACTTAAGAGCAGAAATGTTAATATTTGTATCATTTCTTTAAAACTTAGAAGTGATATATATTTTAAAAAATACTTAATAGTTTCCATTTAAGAGTGTAAAAATGAGTAAAGCTATCCATATTTAACATTGACTGTTTTGCCTCAGTATGTAATTGATTGATAGCAGGCACGGAAGAAAAGAGTCGTGAGAAAACTACTACTTTGTTTTGTGCCAGCAAAAGGGGCAACATATTTAGCAGAGGTTTGTTTTTCAGTTGTGATCTTCTCCTTACAGCCCATATGAATAAGGTTTACTATTGGCTTTCTGAATTACAAATTTCAAATACAGTGTACATTGTTGATTAGTGTGGCAGATTTGAATAGCTTTCATGCCACCTACATTGTACTATGTGGTTAAATTCAAACTCTTTGCACCAAAGAGAAAGAAAAAACATTGTTACATCAGGTTAATAAACAAACATTTTGTAATAGAAATCTGTCCAAAATGCTGCTTGTATAGGATTTATCACTTTTGTAATAAAATTATTTTAAAAACACACACAAAAAGCCCAATCTGAGAATGCCACTATGTAAGATTTCATTTAACTACCTCTTGATATGAAACTCAACTTGAGCCCATTTTAAAATGGTTTCCTCACTATGATGTTAGGTTTGATTTGTGATGACTGCCAAATTTTAAAGTATTTTGAAATTACCAAAAATGTAATATTTCAGTATGTGTGCTTATATAGCTTATAGTTATTATAGATCTATGCTCTTTTGTTTCCTTTAGTTTAGTTCTACAAACCTATAGGTGTTGGAGAAAAATTAAATTACACAAGTGTTCCTAATTATAATCTTTGATCTATATCAGCTATATGTGTCACATTGGCTGCTGTTAATATTTACATGTCATTAAGTTAGCCTCTGTTTCCAGTGCTCATGACAAGAAGTTGACAAATGCTATTATGCTATAATGGAGGTGTGCCACAAATTGTATTGTCCTATTGGCCTCTTTTTAACTATTGGTTTATTATAGCTGCAGATGTGAATATTGTGCATAATGTTTATTGGGGTGGGGTGGGGTCTGTACAATTGTATAAATTAGACTTGGAAAGTTTCTGTGCTTATCTTATATTTACAGATGTATTAAGGTAGCTTTACCTACATAAGATTGCACTTCTTTTCCAACTGGATCCTTACATTCACATTATCTTTAGATAGTCTTGCATGGCAATTTTTATCAGGTGGATTCTCTTAAGTCCTTTCAGTGGTGTGTTTATGACTTGTAGTCATGTAGTCGTGCCTTACAGTGTGAAAGAGTTTAGTTCAGTATGCACTGTAAATCCTAAACTCTGCATCTGGAAAGTAATGGAAGCTGAAGAGTGAGAAAAATGACACCATGCAACCACTAATTCTGTATGAAACCCATGGGTGGATACTTGTGGAAATGTTACTTTTGTATTCTATTATTGGGCTGAAAATAAAATTAGAAATTTCTAATATACCATTTGCAATGACTGTTTTGGTTCACCTTTGCTGGTATGGAAAGCGATCTGCTGTATATGTCAAACATATTCATCTCCAATTCACATATTAGCAGAATGCTTCAGCTGTTTCATATCTTGACTGTGGCAAGATTGAATTTATTCCATATAATGAAATTGGCTGTTTTAAGTGATTATCATTAAATAGTTTCACTAAACAATTCTTTGGGTTTAATAATTTCTACTAAAATTTTCTTCAATATTGCTATAAAAGTCTGTAGAGCCAATTTTCCTTGCGTGTGGTGCCAAGTACCCATGGCAGAGTAGAAAGGCTTCTAGAGATACAACATCATGGGATGTTTTTTATGAAATAGGGAGCCTATATGGGAAGCTGTGATTAGGTCAGAGTCATGGAGTCCTAGTCATATGAAAGTATTTTTAGTGGCAGTTTCACCAAAACATTTCAATCAACTTTTCTACTGCAGCATCCCATAGCATCCCTTATTAATTGCCAAGGGAGATGAATGGGCATAATGAGTGATCCATCCTATTTTTAAAAAAACAAAAAGACCTTTTATAATGGAAGATTTATAATGAGCTTTTGTATGTATAAGTCATAGTACTTGTGCTGTATTGCAAATCAGCCTGAGGGCAAAGCCAAGCTCATCTCCTGGCAACTTCTTGGACATGTCTGTGTAGCTTTTCCTGCTGCCCCAAATGCTTCAAGATGGGTGTGTTACAAACAGTGTTGAATAAATAAACAATACAGAAGTGATTTGCCATTGTCTTCAGCCAAGATTTTTTCCTCCAACTTTTCAGTCTCCCTTAAATCTTGGTATTTCCCAGTGTTCTTCCATCCAAAACATCAGCTAGGTTGGATCTTGCTTAGCTTTTCAAAATCAGCCAAAGTTACCTAGGTGCCACCAAGTACATAACTTATTCATAAATAATATTTTGTGGACTCCTTAATAAAAACATTTTTAATTTATAAATCAAAAACCATATTGTCTAATAACTTGGCACAACATATAAGGTTATTGCTAGCTGTGGCTTTGGAGTAGTTTTCAGCTCCAGAAATTCCAGTTAACCTGGTTGTCAAATGTCAGGTTCTCAACATTTTCTCACTGATGGCAGTGAATTTGTTACTAAACTCATAAATCATATTCTGTGGCATCCTGTTCCATTTTCCATTAGCATAGTTGCAAACATTGTGGTTATAAAGCCATGCTGCTGTTAATTCTTTACAACGTAACAGTTATGTTTTACAGTCATCAATGTGGCAAATGAATTCTAGCAATTGAGCTTTTTTTCCAATATCTAATGACTTAACCAAGGTTCAAACATTTCAAAGCCTGTGGACTTACATGAATCCATCTGCTAATGGTGCTGTCCAAAAAAGGAACCATGTAAAAAACCCTTCTGTTTCTCCTTCACTCCTAAGAATCTCTTTAGCTCAAAAAGGAAGAATCAGTGCCTCTAGAACTCTGTGAGGTTTCATAGTTTTAGGTCTCAGTTCTGCTATTAAATAGCTTCCTTCTTGAGTTTTACTTGACACTCTGCTGTAGCTAATTTCAAACTTGTTTTTCTGAATTTAAAAGTCTCTCAAAGTAGAACCAAGGTTTTTCAGCTAGATGAGTGTTCTGTTGAGAAATCTCTCTTCAGTTTGCTGGTACCATTGCTTCATTAGCCAGTTTACTGTAACAAATGACAAATTCTGATTAAATTCATCACTACACGATGTGAATTCCAGTGATTTTCTTTGTTTTTGTAGTCACATTAGTCTTGCATATTGCAGGATTTTCTCCTTTCTCACTGTTCCTTCATCTCTGCTTTGTCCTCACCACCAACATCTTCATATTTTCTCTTCCTACTGACATTGATTTTTAGGCAGGTCATAGTATGCACTTGAGGATGACTTCTCTTTTCTGGCTTCTGTTATTTTTTTGACCAGCATTATGATGCTGTCCTAGCTCGATACAGAATTAAGCATGAAGATAAGTTAAAAAATATTAGTTTAATGGCACTTAGTATTCTGAATTTTTTTCCTTTTATATTTATTAGGAAATGCAAATGAACTAAAGGTCATAGTAGCACTGCTGTTTGCATATGTTCATACAAGTTATCCTCTGAACTCTCTTCTAGCTAAAGTATGCTCCCAAATTTTCACCTTTTCTGAATTTCAGAAAAGTTTGCAAATATTTTAATAGCTTTCTTTAAAAAGTAAAAGTATTTTAAAAAGTAAAAGTATTACAAGTCACAGCTAAATTTCAGATGATTCAGCAAGTGTATTGAAAAATGAAGTTTTTGAAGGATTATTTCTTCTTGCATAGTTGGTGATTGTTGTTTCCATCTGGGACATCCATGTTTTCTGGGAAAAAAGCAACTGTTTTTAATTAATTAACTAATTGTTTAAATTTACTTACTAAATTTGTATCCCACCTGACTCCCAATGACTCTGGGTAGCTCACAAATAAAAACATTAAAAACAAGAAAAAAAATAAAATAAGAGAACAAAATAATAAAAGGTGGCAAGAGTGACAGAAACCAGACAGGAATGAAAGAGAGACACAATCCAAAGGGGGCTTCACTCTCCCTTGCTAAAGGTTGGGGCAAAGAGCCAGGTCTTTAAGACTCTTTGAAACATAAGCAGAGTGGAGGCCATCTGGATCTTAGGGGGCAAACTCATTCCATAGGGCAGGTGCTGCTACAGAAAAGGCAGATCCCAATAGATAGCATTATTTAATCGAAGGCACTTGTAGTGCGCCAACTCTGCCAGATTGAATTGGCTGGGCAGATACTATAAGAGATCAGCAGTCCCTCAAGTAATTAGACCCTATGCCATAAAGGGCTTTATAGGTAATACTGGCACCTTGAATCTCACCAGGAAGCAAACAGGCAACCGCCACAGCTCATAAAGCAGAGGTGTTACATGAGCATACTGAGGCATGCTCATCACTGCCTGCGCCACTGCTTTCTGGATCAGTTGAAGCTTCTGGATGGTCTTCAAGGCCAACCCCATGTAAAGCACAATGCAGTAATCAAGCCATGAGCTGATCAGGGTGTGACTGACCGATGGACCTCCCAATCTAGGAGAGGGCACAACTGGTGCACCAGATGAAGCTGTGCAAAGATCTTCTTGGCCACAGCTGCCACCTGCTCATTGAGACCCCCATGGGGAAGTATAACCACATCCAAGGTAAAAAAGGGAATCCAGATCTGGGTGGCCCAAACCTTCACAACAAGCCAGTCTTGGTAGGACTGAATTGGAGATGATTCTTTCCCATCCAAACCCTCACAGACTCCAGGCACCAGGACAGAACCTTGACAGCTTTACTTGGCTGGCCTGGGGTCAAAAGATGCAATTAAGTATTATCAGTATATATATGATACTGAACCTAGGAGTTTCATGTGGATGTTGAAAAGGAGGGGAGAACTCTATGGTACCCCACAAAAGGAAGGGCCTAGAGGGCAATCTTTCTCCCTCAACCAAACACTGATTGGAACTGGCCCTGGCGAAAGGAAGAAAATCACCATAAAGCAGTGCCCCCAATCCCCAGCCCACGGAGGCAGCTCAGAAGAATACCATGGTCAATAGTATCAAAAGCTACTGAAAGATCAAAAAGCACATGGATGGATGCACCACCTCCATCCCAATTTCACCACAGGTCATCTACAAGGACGACCAAAGCTGCCTCAATACTAAATCATGGCTGAAACCTGACTGAAATGGGTCTAGATAATCCATTTCCTCTACAGTTCTCATCAACTGCAGACTGACCATCTTCTCAACAACCTTCCTTAGAAAGGGAAGGTTGGAGACTGGATGATAGTTATTGAAAACTGTTGGGTCCAAGGATGGTCTGTCTCTTGTGGAAGGGCGCACCTCCACCACTTTCAAGGCAGGATGTACTACCTTCTCCATCAAAGAGGCCAATAACAGCATGTATACCTACCTTGTCTACCTCTGTCTGTGCTTGAAGTAAGTAGGCTCCTATGCACTGTTGATATCTATTTTCATGCTGTATTAGAAAAGCATTTCGTAGTCCCAAAGCTAAGAAAATATAGACACATTATAAAAAAAAACCCCACAGCTTTCACTCCAGATCTCTATAAACAATGAATAACTGCCTTTCAGTTTGTAATTTAATTGATAACTGCCCATGTACACACAAATGATGACTCAGTAAACCAACAGCTTCAATGGAATGTACAGCTAGCTTTCTTTTATAGAAGTAGGTAACAATGACCTCTGGGCTAATTTCATGGAGTCCTTGGTATACTTTCAGAATTATATTTATTAAACCAGTTGAGATCTCTGTCAACCACTTTCTTTTTCCTACAGTCTGCTACCTGGGGGAAAGTGATGAGGATGCCAGGAAGCAATACATCCATAAAAAAATGGGTGTCATCAAAGAGAATGGGGTGTTTCCACTCTCTGTTTAATGTTGGTTTCTCCCACTGCTTGTTTTGGCTTTGTCTCATTCCCTATCATGTGAGTTCCTAAACAAAGATGACTCAGGTTTAGAAGTAAATACAGTCTAAAAAATGGTCTCAAGTGGTAAGAAAACAACCTTTCCAAAAATATCTGTAAAATACATATAGATGTTAACTACTAAGTGTAATGATCTCCAAGGAAATTAAAGTGCAGTATCACACACACTTTGGATGTCCCATTTTCTTGTCTCCTCCAGATGTCTTGTCACTTCTGTTGCTGCTACTACCTTTGTTTCATCATCAGGCAATTGAATGCCTTTCAGTTGCTATGAAGAGGATGGTAAAAGAATGGGCTAGCATTTTCATCAATACTAAGAAAAGAGTTCTTAGTAAGTGATGATATTTAATCTTGGAGCTGTCTGAGTTACTGCTTCAAAATATAATACACTGTATTTATAGAATAGATTGTATTAAAACTAAATTTCAGTGTGAAAACCAGCTTTTCCATTTCCATTTTACTTTTAATTATCTGCATACCTATATATTTTTTCTTGAATTGCTATTCTAAGGAAAGGGCATAATGGTGCCTCCTCATTTTTTCTCTGCCAGTCATATATTTTGTCTCTGTCTATACACACCAGGCAGAAATAAACTACAGTTTTAAGAGTTGAAGCTAGTTTTATAGATATATGATTTCTTGTGATGTAAGTATCATTGTCATCTCCATAGTAGTATTTAATCAGTCAAATATTGAAGAGGTATAGTAATCCTATCACAGTCATGTCACAGTATATAACCAGGTGCATCAAACCTCCATCAGCTGTGAACAATATCTTCATACAAATACACTGGGGACAAAGAAAATGGAGAACCCAACTATCACAGTAGATTTATTTGAAAGTGGATAAAATAAGAATTATTTTGCAAAAAGTTCATTTTTACATGTACAGGAAGAATGGGTAGTTTAGATTTAATGATGAATACCAATGTCAGTGCTAAATTGTGGGTCTGTCTCATCAGTTTGGCTTCTTTCCCCAGCACCCTTTTTAAAAGAAATCCATAATAAATGCCATCTGCAATTCAGTATTGTATGATTTCTATTTGTTACTTACAAGCTGCTGCATGCATACAATGGCTGTTTAGAGGCTTTGAAATGAAAGTAGGCATTTTTGGAAATGCTTCACTCCCCTGTGCCTTCTTTAAGTTTTCTAAATATTTTAAGGAGGGCTGACTTCGATGATCATGCACTAAAAAAAACCATTGTATATATGACATGTACAATTTTTAAAAACTCTGACTAAGTAGTTGTAAAGCATTTAACGTACCTGCTATATGGAATGAATCAATATTTTTTACCATCATTCTATCTAATGGAATAGGCTGGTCAAGTACTGTGCAGTTACCACCTTCTTCAAGCAAAGATTGCAACTCCAGAGTGAAGAAAGAACAGACAGGTGTTAAACTCAGGTCAGATTTCTGAAATGAAACCAAAAAACATATTTGCAACCCGTGGTTGCAGGAAAGGCTGGAAAGATTCAAATTAAATCAACTAGCTAAATTGCAGGATGCAGGAATAGGAAATAGGATCCTCTGAGATGAATAAATAGGAATAGAGCAGCAGTATGGGGGTGGGGTGGGGTGTCAAAATTGGCAAGTTGGCAGATACAGTGTTATGATGCAAGACCTGGCCTTTCTGTAATGCAGTGATAGTGCACACACATTCAAAAGGGGCAGGGCTTGCATAGTGACACTCCTGCCAATTTTGACACCCCAACCCATAGTCGTTACTGAAATAGAGATTTTTGGAAGAGTTAGCAAGTTCACCTCAAATCTTCTGGTTTATGTTATAGTTTAACTAACCCATACAGGTCAAGTAGTGGGAGGGAGATGTAATGGAGGAAAAGGAAACTAGTTGTGGGAAGGAGACAGTAAACTAGCTCAGAACCCCAACTGTGGGTGTATTCAAAGAGAAGAGGGAGGGAAGAAAGGAGAAAGATGGTTTGAAACCAGCAGGGTGAAGTTGATGCATATATCAAGCTACTTATATGAATAATTAGGGCCATTTCCTGCTTATATCAAAGGCTCTGCATAGAGTGGCTAGCTTCGCATAACATGCTAAACCATAATGTGATTTCTTTATTTTCAGCTTAATAACATATGTGAATCATCATGCTCAGTAAACCATGTTTGCATTATGTTTGAACAGGCCAATACACCTTGTTCAATAAACCATTTACAGCTAACCCTACCTTAGTGGTTGTGAAGCTAGTCACTCTTTACACAGCTTTTGACATAAGTCAGAAACATTCTCTAGTTATTAATATTAACTTTATTTACTACCTATTGTGAAGAGAGTCAAGGGGAGTCCCCACCCAATATCCTTCAGCCAAACTGTAATAACTACCATGCACAATAAAATAGAAGATATTGAAAGATATGGAACCAAATCTTTAAAACAAACAACGTTGTTGATATAAGCAGGTATTACAGGTCCTCCAAAGACTTGGCTTGTATCACAGCAACCCTTAAAGCCTCTTTGTTCTGGGAGACTAACTCACTCCAAAGAATAAACCAATGGCTTTAGTGTGTGCTTTACAAGAGTGTTTTTTATATCTTTAAAGATGATCTTCAGAGATAATCTTTCTCCCTCCCTATATATTTAGTAAGCGCAGCTAATCTTAGCCCTTGCATTTCAATAGGTCTGTTATTTCCCCCCTGATTTCTAGGGATTTCTTTATACCAAGACATGTTTAGACTGTTGCAAAATCCTTATTTCTGTCTGCCATGTGCTCTTTGATCTATGTTATTTTTCCATCTTCTTAAGTTTGGTTACCACTGATTCGAAAGCTGTTGATCAGGATAGCACTGAAGCTGAACAACAGAAGTTGGAGGTAATTCCAAAAAATGATTTCTCCATATAAGCAAATGATGGGCTTGTTTGGTAAGGTATGTCTTTGTAAATGTTAGCAACATGTGCTCTCTATCAGAAACTGCCTCAGCAAGCAAAACAAAGGGAGACAATTCCAAGTGCTGAATGAAACAGTTCTGAAGATGAGTCACGTAGCTTTCTGCAAGAGGACATAGTTTAATTGCATAGCCCTCTTCTGAATTCTTTGATAATTAAATAGTTGCTATGGCAGTAATCCACAACTCTTCCTGCTCCCAGCAGGTCAAAATGTATATAAATACAACACCAGCTGATTATTATTTTTCTCTTTCTTTCTTTCCTTCCTTCATTTTGTTACCTTTTTATATCGGTTAGGTTTTGTAATCAATAGCAAATCATCAAACAGGAACAGATAGACGTCAGTAAATCTCATAGATTCTGGGGAGCAAATAAAAGATGAACTGTCATGCAGATATTTTAAAAACAAAACTAACATTTTATTTTCTGAGCGGCTCACTGCATCTTGATTTTGGCTGATCTGATAGAAAGAATTTGGAAGATGTCCAAAAGTATGTTACCTTTTCCCACCAACAGATCTTTGATTTTACAATATCCTTTTGTCCATGAGGAAATTGGGAGAAAACAGTTCCCCCCTATTAACACCTGCATCTTCTTTGTAGTATAGTATGGACTACAATGTATAGGTAGACCCTCATGTAAATATACTTACAATTGTATCTACAAGGCTGAGTTAAGTAAATGAAAAGCACTGGTGGTAGCAGGAGTAGCATTAGGACAGAGTATAGATTTGTCCCACAGTACCTCCCCCCATTCATTAGAAAAAAGCCCAATCCCATGATGGAAGAGAACTGACTAAGAGAAAGCTGCATAAGAGGCTGAACAAAATAATTCCTCAAGAGTTAATACGGCAGTAGACCTCTGAACCAACCCTGGGAATATGCAGGCAAAGAAAACACCCCTTGGAGATCCACTTGGTCATGACTAATTATAAACTTGGCACTTGGCAAACCATGGCGAGGGGTGCTGACTTGACTTTGTGAAGTGTCTCTTTGGATACTTAACACAGTCCTCCTGCATTTACGGAGGCCCTCGTTTTCTATGACTTGATGCTCTGATTTGGAACTGTGGTCACTTTTACTTATTCAACAGTGTGTCAGTTAAACATCCAGAACTGGACACAAAAATGAGCTAGAAGCTCTGTCTGGATAAGATTAATTCTGTGGCTCATTTTGCCAGGATTTTGTTTCTGTTCTTTCATGAGGTTTAGAAACTATTTCATTCTGTGTATTGTCTGATATGCCTGCCAAATGTTACAAATGTTTACCTGCAAGTATTAATCGCCCTTCAAGAAGAAGTGATCTCTTTGTAGGAGACAAGATGTTTTCACATGGGTTATTTCTTAGCATGTACTTGAGACACTTAAGATGGGGAAAAAGGGATCCAGAAAAGGTCATTTAATAGATGAGAAGTGAATTTTTATTTGAAAGTATACAGAAGATTAATAGCAAGCTACATGTCTAGAGAAAACAGTTACACCATCACACTGTTAAAGGCTACAGTGATCAAATCTCATTTATACAAACTTCACAATACAAAGTTATTAAGCACCAATCTATAACCTCTGCTTTGTTAGCATGGAGCAGACCAAAAGGATCAGGGCCTCTGATTTCAGCATTACACGCATATATTTCTTTGCTTTTTTAAAAAAGAATCAGCATGGGACTGGTCATGCCTTCTTCTTTTAGAGGCCAGCCAAAGAAATGAAAATGCTGGGCATAACTATGGTACACCACATTCAAACATTTTAAAAAATGTTATGAAGGAGCAACTGGGGGTGGGGGAGAGACTGAAAGGGTGAAAATACAAGATTTTTATTTTAGGGGCTCCAAGGCCACCTTGCCTGAGGACCCCTCAAGCTTTATAGTTCTTACTGTGATCAATCCTTTCAAACAAACAAACAATAGATAATAACCATTTCCATTCAATATTGTGATTGAATATTGTGATCTACCTGCCATGAAGGTAGAATATTTCACAAAATGTGATAATGGTTAGAATCATTTACTCCATTTGTGTGGTAACTCTTAGGTGAGAAAGATTTAAAGACTATAGTATAACATTTTCTATACTATTCAAGAAATTGCATACCTCAGGAACAAAAAATCTTTTGTCTTGATCCCAAAGTGAAGGCCAAATTATAATTTCCTGAAGCTGTTTAAATTTCTGAAAATTGTCCAGCCATTTCACTTTACCTTCCAAATCCCCTGAAAAATATGCCACAGAAAGTCAAGAATGGATGACTGATTATGATATCTCTATAAACATTTTGGATTGCAAATTATGATGAGTATTAGCAGTCTTCACACAAAGAAGTGAATGTCCACATTGGTAAATTCTAGTGCAAGTGGATAATCAATGGATATCATAATATTAAAAAATCAGTTTTGTGTATATATCAAAACTGAGTGGTGAGATTTTTAGTTTCTTGTGCTTTGTTCTAGTTCGAATTGGTTGATTTTTCAGTTAGTTTGTATGATAGTACTACTGATACTGGTACTAAATAGTTTGTACATTAATTTTTAGAACAAAAAGCGGCTTACAATATGTATCAGAAATATTTAAAAACCAATATCTAATGTTAAGAACAGTAAACATAAAATATATAAGAACTGTAGCATAAAATAAAAAATATCCAGATAGAATGATAGAATACTTAAAATAACCACTAGACAGTAGGAACAAAACAATAGAAACCAAATTGATTAAGAGACTACATGGCAAAAACCACAGGGAATGAAAAGGGAAAGGGCCAAAAGGAACAAGAAAACTTTCCAAAACCAAAATAGTAAAATAAGGGCGGGGGCCTAGAGCATATTCCAATGTTGTGGGATGAACATGGAGAAGGCCTGGCCACATCTCAGCCTGCAAATTCCCCTGGCCCTTCAGAGGTGATCCAAAGCTTGGGTAGAGAAGAAACATTCACAAAGATACCATAGTCCAAAACTGAAAGGCATTATAGCCTTCAAAATGAGGCAGCTGAGATATAATAATGAAGTAATATCAACCTTACATTGCTAGTTATTTGCCCTAGTTACAGTCACAGAAGAACAATTTTTGCAAATTTCTTTGAGAAACTCAGAACAGAACAAATCCCAAAGCAGGGTTATAATGTTTTGACTTTCTTTACTCACGTATTGATGTTTCCACCTTTTCCTTAAGTGAACCAATGATAACTTTCTCTGCTGCCTCTGTATTTTTCCAGATGTTCTTTAACAGGAGGGGATAACGGGTCAATTTGTGTAAAGGTGCAACTAACATTTCAGATAAACGGAGTCGCTTACACTCTTTCTTCCGCTCACACCACTATTGAATTTGATGGAAAAATCATGTTAGGAAACATAACTTCAATGGGCTTTCTTCACAGAATGAGTATTGGTCATACCATAAATCATTTATTTCTTAAATGTAAGTTGAATATGACATTATTTATCACATAACCTATACCTTTGCAAATTATTCTATTTTTTTTCCCAGAGGTACGTTACAATGCAGAAAGCACCAAAAATAGAACTATACAAAATAATGAACTAAAACACCTTTAGTTACAATACAGAAATAGAAAAAAATCAGCAACATTTTAAAGTATAGCTTACAAAACATAGTCGTGTTAAATCTCTTTTGAGTTAAGTCTGACTCTGGCCTTTTTTTTTCATGAACACATGTATGTTGTTTGCTTGGCAGCAATTTGGAGATGGCTTCCCACTTCTGCCTTCTGTAAATTTTTCTTTTTCTTTCCAGTCTAGCTTGCCTCCCTAGTATTTCATCTCTCATTCAAGTACCAACTAAATCTGGCCCTGCTTAGCTTTTGAGGTCAGCTAGGCTGTGCTGACTCTGACTAAGTACTCTGGTAGTACTTAGCAAACTGATCAGCACCAATATTCTGCCATTATTCAATTAAAGGTGGATTGAAACAGCTTATATATTTTTTTAATTAAAAAAAAACCCTATTAAATATATCTTATAAATATATAAAATTATCTTTTTTCAGATAATAGTGATTTGTTCTGGACATAGTGAAATCAGTTTAAAACACTATAAAAGTGATCAAAGACAAGATTAATAGCTTTACTTTCAAATAGGTCCCAAAGTCCTCTCTTTTCTTCAGTTTTTCCAAGTAAAAAATGGCAGAAGAGTAAGTCAGACAGTATATCTGGTGGCTCCGACACAGGTTGCCTTGGAAATACTGGAAGATAAAAAATACTAGACACTTACTATTAGAGTACAAAGCATACTGATCCATACTCTTTTTAAAAATTTTCTCTTGCAATTTTTTACCTCACCATGATTCTGAATCTCGTATAAATTAATATTAGTTCTTTGTGATTGCTACAAAAACAAAACAAAAGTACCGTGGGCATGATCCGGCCTTAGTGCAAGGCTTAAAACAGTAAGTACATTAATTTAGGATGTTGCATTGATTTCAGTGTAATTTATTCCTCAGCAAGTATGCATTGGGTCATGTAACCCACTGGCTTGTCTTTGGCTGACAAAAGGAAATGATCACTGAAACCTCATTTTATCAGACTTAATGCAAGAGAAGTTGCATATAAAAGACCAAATTTCTGCTGTGATTTATGTATTTTCTGTAATTGGAGAATTACTCAACTGCCATGATTTGTATGATGTACATGGTAACATAGTCATACAAATGATGTAAAACCCTGTCATGCCCTACTCTCCAATTCAGTGGACTATTCTGAATAACAGACACTCTTCCCTCCAATTAGTCTGTTAAAGCAAGGTTTCACTGGTGGTTTTGCACTGTGTTCAGTTGTCCAGATAGGTCTGTCCAAATGTCAGATTTTCATTTTCACCATCATAGCCACAATGAACAAAGCCTTGGAGGACTGGAGGATTATGGGCACTGAAATCCAACATACCTAGTAGATTGGGAAAAACAACTTATCATAACTGTAGGAAAGGTTATTTTGAACTTTTGTAGCAAAAGCACCCTTTTTTGTGGCACCCTAGTGATTTGAGACTAAAATGACAGAATTGTGGGTTTCTTCAGGAGAATGAAAATGTTCTGCTTTCTAACATTTCTTACCAGCTTTCATAACTGAATGTATTTAGTTATTTTTTACCTTTGTGAGTACACTGATGAAATCAAGGGGGGGTGTTCGCTTGAGAAGATGATCCTCTATGGTGTTAAATAAACTAGTTACAAAACTTAGAGTCACCTAGGCAAAGAATATCATTATTTGAAATGAATTCTGGATAAAACACTAGACTTCAAGATATACAAGGTATGAACCACATTCCTTTCCATTGAAGCTTCTGGAGCCTCTAGGCCAGAAGTGGGCAGCCTCTGCAAATAAAAATGGACAGGGTAAAAACTGAAGACGGCTTTTTGTGCAGCAGGTAAAGACCACCCCATCTGGTGCAACTGGGCTTGAAATCGCTTTGTGATATCACTGCGTAATCGGCAGGAAGGCACCACAACCACGCAGGAAAAAGCTTATTTTTCCTGTT
The DNA here is from genome assembly GCF_059951505.1 of Python bivittatus. Lineage (NCBI taxonomy): Eukaryota > Metazoa > Chordata > Lepidosauria > Squamata > Pythonidae > Python > Python bivittatus. Next base: position 29,409,792 of record NW_028277058.1, on the reverse strand, counting down.
ATTCTTCCCAAAAGTCACTTGCTGCACTTCTCTTGCACGTCAGTTCTCAAGTCTAGTTGTTTCACCCCAATAGAGTTTGTCCTGTTTTTTTTAGTGCACATAATCCTTTCCCCAAATCACTCCTCCAAGCAGCCAAGTTAGGCTTGGCAAAAACTTTTCACGGTTTTCAATGGAAAGTTTTCTTAAACCTAATTACTGAGGCTGAGCACTTCTAGACAGGCCCAGGTTAGGAGACATTGCCCTGTTATAATTGTGTAGCCCAGCCCATGAATGTTCTTTTGAAATTAAATTAAAATATATTTCTAGAACTTATGTCTCATTGTAAGATAGAGAGTGAAAGGCATTCTTCTGTAATGCTGGTGTTAAGATCTCAGGATCTTTTTTCCCGGCTCCAGCATAAAATAAGGACAAATCTATTGAAATATTAACAGATATTAAAATGAGTTCTGGATCATCATTAAAAAAGTATGTCAGATTTGGTGAGCACACACAGTTTTCACCACTCAGACCAGGAGTCCAAATGCTGTTTAATGTAGGGCTATAAAACATACTTTATAATTGAATCACAACTTTGGGAAAAATGCATTGGAAAACTTAATATCTTGTATTTTCTATTCCAATTTTTCCAGAGATTTATATATTTTCAAAATAAGCAGGATCTGGATTGTTTTGTATCTAGTATTTTACTTTAATTATTACCAATCCTATTAATTCACCAGCATGAATAATTCTGGTATAAGTCCATTTTTTTTATCACTAAAGTTCCTTGTTATCACCTGATTTAATTCTTCCAAGTTTGCGAACAGTAGTCGAGGGTCCACATCTGGGAGCAGTTCCTTGCTCTGCAGGTACTTTAATGTATCCATAAAGATCTTTGGAAAAAACAAACAGTAATTTCTGGGTAATAATTTATTTTCCAAATCCCTGAATCCTACCATTGCTACTGGTTCTTTCTTTTGAGGAAGCTAATCCTTCTCCAGTTGCATTATAGCTCTAAAACAGAGTTCAGATTTCACTGAAAGACTAGAATGTCAGAATCCACCAATTTATTTACACACACACACACTTACTTAGAATGAAAGAATTGTAAAGTCAAGAATTAGTTCTATCAGAACTGAACTGAACTGAACTCATCCCTGTCCTAAGCTTTCTTCACTTCAATGTTACAATTTAGGACAGTGGGGTCATTTTGTTGTTGCCGTTATTAAAGAACTGGGAATATGTTATCACTGCCAAATCTATTTCAGATCATTTGGAGAACTATTAGTAAATAACGATCTGTGTTCTGTCCATCCCCCAAATAAGCAAAAAAGCTAAGAATAGCATTACTTTTCAAGGACCTGCAACATATGTTTGTATATTAGTGAATGTATCTCCCCTCCCCCCTTATTGCTCCCCCCCAATCCCCTGTAATAGTTTCCTAAAAACACAACACAGATGTGCTCATAATTGCTTAGAAATCTGTACATACTGCATTGCTGCCAAGTTGAAATGACAATTACCCGACAATTCAGCTAAAGGATTAAACTCTCCAAATGGCTTAATTTGAAGTAGGCATGCATAAAATTGGGCCATATGTTTTCCCCATGTTCTTGTTTTATACAAGTCTTTTCAGGAAGCACAAAGCTGTTCTCTCAAAATATTTTCTTTGAAAAATCAAGTATTGGTATAATGAAACTAGCTTCGTTGGTTCTGATTATTATATATAGTATGTAATTATGGTTATCTACCTCACATCTTCTTTATAGGAGATGCAGTGAGCACCCAGCCTTGTATAGAAAGTACTGGATGAGAGAGCACCAGGAAATATAAGGCTGTAGCCTCTGTTAGGAAGTGGAAAAGCCATTCCAGAAGAAGGCAATGACAAACCATTTCTGTACCGTGCCAAGGAAACTACCTGGCCATGTCCATGAAGTCATCAGGAAGTGAGTTTGGTTGGAGGGAGATTTCCATTTGGAAAGACTCATTACTAGAACTTATTACTATGCTGGCTGGGGAATTCTGGGAGTTGAAGTCCACACATCTGAAAGTTGCCAAGGTTGAGAAACACTGTACTGGAAGAATATCTTCCTCTTACTTTTGAGGAAGCTATTTCAAGTGAGCATAATTCCCCATTTAAGTAAGTGTGAGCAGTCTTTTCTTCACAAATTTATTTGTACAACTGAGTTTCAGATCTCACGTAGTAAGGCAACTGGTAAATGTAGAAGTGAAAAACAAAAGCAGTCTACTGTTGAAGAAACCAGGAAGTTCCGTAGAAAGTAGCTCTTGTTTTATGGTCTTATTTGCACATAATACTGAACAAGATTTTTTAAATCATGGATTGTTGAACAACTCCTTGTAGTCTGGTTCACACTTAACTTTAAGCTGTACAGAATGGATAGCACTTGCCTAAGCCAAAAATAAGCAAATCACATTATTGATATTATATGTAAACCTGATTATTGTTAAATTGAGTTTCACTGTTCTTAACATAGCATTACACTAACTTTCCCCAATCAGGTGTGCTGAGTTATACTTTCCATACATCCAACATATCTGTTTCTTAAGCCAGTTTCAGAAATTCTGTTCTGGATTGCAGTAGGTTGGCAATGGGACTGGGCTGGTGCTCAACTGGACTATGGTCATTGCAAGATCTGCTTGGTTATTCTCCTGCTTCCCACTTTTCCTATCCATGCACAGAAAGCAACCCTCATTAGCCAGCTCCTATGTGGACCAGTCTACCAATGTCTTTCTTTTCTTTCATGGATTGTTTCCTTCTCACTAGTTTCTATCTCTTTCCTTGTTTTCCCAAATGTTTGCACACATGGATCCTTTGCCACTCCTACCCTTTCCCACATGAGCTGCTTTGACACTAACAGAGATCCTCCCTCCCTTCCTGTTTCATGATTGCTCTTATACTACAATAATCAAAGCAACAAGGAACAGGTGTTTTTTTTACTCCTACTTCCTCTATAGAGCCATGAAAACTTTCTAGCAAGAAAGGATTGATAGTTCAGCTTTATAGAACCAAGTAGCCATGTCTCTCCATTGCAACTTAAAGCTTTTCGTTTTTGTTTTTTGAGGAAGGGAAGCTTTGCAGAACTGTGCAGCTCATTCAGCCAACCTGAACAGAAACCAAAAGGGTACCCAATGGGAGATGTAAGGGTTGAACGGAGCCTAAGCTTCTAGGGTTGAAGATGGTTCATTGACTTAACGGACCTTCAACCTTAATATCAAGATTATTTAAAAAATAGCAACTACCCACCAGCAGAGAACATAGCAGCCTGGAAGGGAAGTAACCAGCTGTGGGAGGGTGGGGGCATGCAAGGCCCAGCAGCTAATTGGACGTGGGCTGCTACTAGAATGGAATGAAGCACTGAGACCATCTGTGCTGAAGGGCTTTAGATAGCTCCCCTCACAAAAGAGCAGTTTTGAACTGACACTGGAAAACACAGATCTGGGATGTGTTTGCAATGGGCTGAGAATGGGAGGAGGACAGTGTTATCCATTCCTGCACTCAGGACACAGAGAGTGGCCCATAGTTGCTGATGGGCCAAGCAGAAAGTCTGGATGTGCTCTTAGATTATTTCTAAAAAGAGATGCCATTTTCCAATGCACTTTTTCCAACTGAGATTGGTTTGTAAAAACTGCCAGAGTCTTGTTGAGCAATAGCTGCTACAGCTGGCATCTCAGCCTACAGAACGCCACCTTCAATGGAGCAAATGGTTGCATAAGCTTACTGTCAGGTGAATGGGCAAGCTGCAAGCAGTAAAACTGCTGAAAAACTTAAACGTACCATTTTGAGAACCAATAGATGGTCAAGAAAGTAGCTGCATTCTGTTGTGAATAGCTCCCACACAGCTTCTTTCTTCTTTGTGTCTAACTGATCACTATCAGTTTGTGGTTCAAGTTGATGCATCTTCAACATTTCATGCCATGTTTTATCCTGTAATTGTGAATACAAATATATACCTTTTTATGCATATTCATTCTGAAAGGGGTCTTTGCTATTTAAACACCAGAGTGATTGTTGATATGCAGCTTTCTTGTGTTGAATATTTATTATAGGGTTAAAGCTCATATAAAATAACATTAATAATATTTTATGTATTGCACTGAGAGAAATAATCAGTTAAGAGAAATCAAAATACAAAGTTAAAACAAATATTTGTTCACTGAAAATTATATGATAAGAAGTATTGTACCTTAACATTGTGTAATCTGAAGCCACCACACTCTGACATTTTAATGGTTAGAGTTGAAAGACAGTATTCCAGCTCAGCCATTTGTTTTTGTTTGTCTTTATTCTATTTAAAGATAAAATTTACATGTCAATTTGCAAAATCTGAAGTCATATATTTAAACTGGAGGGAAGAGGAAAGGTTATAGATTATTTTCCAATGACGACCCCCTTTAGAAAAATCAATATCAAACTTTGAAAGGCAGTTCATCATGAAGATATATGAATTTTATTGTAACATGATTGCCAACTGTTATGAATATAGACAAAAAATAAAGTAGACTGATCTACTAGATTAGTCAGTATTGGCATAGGAAGTAAACAGGGAAATATTGTGCTTGTTTTTATTGCAAATGAATCTTTTCAGAAGGTATTGAATGGAGAAGAATTAAGTAACTGTCTGTTCATCCATCTTAAGTTGTGAGGGTATCCCTTTCTCTCTACCACCAGAATGAAAGAAAACCTCTGGCTTTCTGTGGCATAGGTGGTGTTTCTATATGGCTTACAGAAATGTGAGTTGAATGTCAGTGCAAAATACAGTGCTGCTATGGTGATAAGTAGCTACCCTTCTCTGCTATTTTATAATCTCTTATAGATGTTTTTCCATCTGTTGACCCAGCTCTTGAAATTAATCTAAATATCCAAGCTGTATTAACGAAGACTGGATGTGTGCCTGTTTGAATGTAGCCCTTTATCCCCCCATCTCAGTTTATTTAAAGCAAAGGTTTTCCAGCATATAAAGCTGCTTTTCTCTCTCTCTGATCACCGGGGGGCGGGGGGAGGGGGGCAAACATACCTGACACATTAATGTAATTTCACTCAGGAGCATATATCCCACTTAATTCAGGGCCTGGGAAAAAGACCAGGTCTTCAAGGCCCATTTAAAAGACAGTGGGGTCAGGAAAACGTGAATCTCTGGGAGAATACTATGCCAGAGGGCAGGCACTGTGACAGAGAAGGCACCCCTCCAGGTTTCATCAGATGACACAGTATCTGGAGAATTGTTGGATCTTACTAGATGGGCAGAGACAATAAGAGACAGGTGGCCTTTAGAGAGCCAGGCCCTATGCCATGCAGGGCTTCATAGGCAATACCCAGCACCTTGATTTGCCCCTGGAAACTTACTGCTAGCCAGTTATATGGTTGTACTGAACTCCTCCAAGCTCAATACCACAGGAAGGCAAGTTAAAATCTCCAAGAACTAAAAGTCTCAGCTCAGCAACAGAATTGGGCAGCTCTGGCAAGGATGTCACTATGCAACAGGTAGGTCAACACAGCAGCAACAAACTGAACTGATCTGTACAGCCCAGCTTTAAACACAGGGTCTCACATCCAGTTATCTGTCCTGCAGTGCTGAAAGCTGTTAAGGTTTCCCAGATGATAACAGTTACCCACTGCAGCTTCCTCCCCTCCCAGATTTCCAGCTGCTGCCACACTCAAAAAATGCATATGAAAAGGAAACATTCTGCATGGGTAGCTGGTGAGAACTAGTTGGATGCGCTCAAGGTATGTTGGACTTTGACTCTCAGGATTTGTAGCCGTGGTTCAACTCATCTAGAGGGCCTCAAAGTAAAGAAAGCTGTCATGGATTTTTCAGTCTGTAGAAACAACAACTGATAGTGAGGGGGAAAATCTGCAAAATTTGCAAAATACTCACAATTCCTTTTTTAGTAAATGGCCACCATGGCCTTTTGGATTGTACTGCATGAAAGAAAAAGAAGAGCATTGTTAAAGAAATAAAAATATCTATTGTAGAAAATGTGATTGTACGGCCCTATTTACACAACACAGTTAACACAGTCAATCCAGGGCCTGGGAAGAAGAACCATGTCTTCAAGGTCCATTTAAAGGACAGCAGAGTCAGGGAACCTTGAACCTCGGGGGGGGGGGGACAATTACAAAGGGATAACCCAGTCAAATCATGTTTTGATGGTTCTGGCAGCACACAGTCATGCTACCTTGGTCAAAAGTTGCCATTTTGAGAATACTGAGTCACTTCCCACACCTCCACTTCTCCAGGAAGCATGTCTGGTATCCTAAGAGATCTCATACCAGGAAAATCCTGGGGGTGGGGGTTGGGTGGGGATGGGGGTCTTTATATCACCGGGCTCTTCTCCACTAGTCAGTCACAGTGCCCAGGAAAAGAAGGAAAAAGGACAAGAAAAGGGAGGAAAACTGGCGATGCTCCAAGTCTAAAAACTTACAAATCTCACAGCTGTCTCTGCTGGTACCCTCCCTTCTATCAAACATCTTCCCCTCAACTCCTGCCTCACAATATTCACTTTATAGTTCCCTGTCCATTAGAGCCTCCCTTAACACTGAAATATCAAATGCAAACCTGTCTATTAGACACTACCTACAAGAGGCACCAGCCAGTATATTACTACTACTACTACTACTACTACTACTACTACTACTACTACTAATATTATTATTAAAATGTATATGCCACCCAACTCCCAGTGACTCTGATTGGTTTACAAATGATTTAAACATGAAAAACAGGACAATAAAAACAAAAAACAAAAGAAAGGTAGAGATGGCACAATAACAAACCAGGTGAAAACAGAAGAAAACAACTCAATTTAAAAGGAGGCTTCAGTCATCCTCTCCAAAGGCCTGGGTGAAAAGCCAGGCTTTCAGGCCCCTTTGAAACACCAGCAGGATGGGGGCTGTTCGGATCTCAGGGGAACCTCATTCCAGAGGGCAGGAGCTGTGACAGAGAAGGCGTGATTCTGGGGTACCAATAGATGGCATTGCTCAATTGAAGGAAACCAGACTACCCCAAGCCTACCAGATTGGTTTGGCTGGGCATATACTATGGGAGACAGGCAGTCCCTCAAGTAATTAAGCCCTATGCCATGAAGGTCCATCATTGCTCACCCTGCTGCATTATGGACCAGTTGAAGCTTCTAGGCGGTCTTCAAGGGCAGCCTCATGTAGAGCACATTGCAGTAGTCAAACCATGAGATGATCAGGGTGTGACTGTCTGTCTGATGGGCCTCCCAATCTAGGAAAGGGCACAACTTGCACACCAGAGGAAGCTGTGCAAAGGCCTTCCTGGCCACAGCTGTCACCTGCTTATCAAGCAGGAGCTGTGAGTCCAGGAAGACCTCCAAATTGCACACTACGCTTGAATGAAGAAGTGTCACCCCACCCAAGGTCAAAGTTGGAATATCTCCAGATCTGGTGGTCCAAACACCCACAGCCACTTGGTCTTGGTAGGATTGAGTCAGAGGTGGTTCCTTCCCATCCAAAGCCACACAGTGTCCAGTCACAGAACTTGACAGCCTCTCTTGGCTGGCCTGGAGTCAAAAGATATAATTGGATATCATTGGGTACTGTACTGATGACAGTGTACTGATGATACCAAGCCACAAATTGTTGGATGACCTCACCCAGCAGTTTCATGTAGATGTTGAAAAGGAGGGGAGAGAGAGTAGAACCCTGTGCCACCCCACATAGGAGTGGCCTAAGGAGCGATCTTTCTCCCTCAACCAACACTGACTGGAACTGGCCCCAGAGAAAGAAGAGAACCACCATAAAATGGTGCCCCCAATCCCCAATTCACGGAGCCAGCTTCAGAAGGATACTGTGGTTTACTACATGCTGAATAATCAAGGAGCACAATGATGGATGCATCACCTCCATCCTGGCTCCAACACAGGTCACCTAGAAGCATAACTGGAGCTGTCTCAGTACTAAATTTCAGCCTGAAACCTGACTGAAATAGGTCTAGATAATCTGTTTCGTCCAGGGTTCTCATCAGCTGCAGACTAACCATCTTCTCAACAACCTTCCTCCAAAAGGAAAGGTTGGAGACTGAACGACAGTTATCAAAAAACTGTTGGGTCCAAAGATGGCCTCTTGAGAAGGGGGCACACTACCACCTCTTTCAAGGCTCGGGACACCACATCTTTCATCAAAGAGGCTGACACTTCAGTATGGATCCAACTGCGGGCCACCTCTCTGGTTACTTTCACGACCCAGGAAGGACTCAGATCCAGGAAACAGGTGGCTGAGCTGACAGCACAGACAGCTCTGTCCACTTCCTCAGGAGTCACCAGCTCAAACTCATTCCAGATCAGACCACCAGACCCCAGGCACCTTGGCCTGCCCTGCCATTCAGAGTCCAAGGCTTCCATATAGCATTGTTTGGAATACTATAGTTTGTTTTCATGTGGGAGTAAGTGTGTATGATTTCAGACCTTAAGCATGAGAGTCTCCACTGAGGATTTTTCACATCTGGGATTATTTCTGATTGTAAATACTAACAGAGAAGCAGTATGGGTGTGTGTGGGGTGGGAAAGGAGGGCTTGCTTTTTCCCCGCTGTCATTCACCATCAGGGAGATGTATTTAATGGTTGCCAGGACTCTAGCTGGGAGCACTATAATAAAGAACACAGACACTCTATAGCTTCAACTCTTTTTCTTGGAAGACTAAGCAGGTGAGGGTGACAATTGTCTCACTTTTGACTGGTTATAGTATTCACATAATAAATCTGACTGGAAAAGGGCACTTTAACCCAAACACACCTGGAACTGGTTTTTGCCTTCTTAACTGCATAGCTGACTGGATTTAGGTGTTGCATGATAACCTAACTCCTTTCATACGTTAATTTGTTGTGAGAACCAAGCTTGATTTGTCCAACATATTAAACAAAGAGGTTTGTTTGTGATTCAACATCTTTTTGGAAACAAAGCCATTGCCCCAGCATGCAGAAAAAACCAGGCCTTTAATTTAAACTATAATATTGTTTATTTGCCTGGACATAATAGGTATATATGAAATTATGGTTTGTTATCCACATTTGGGGTTTAACATGTTCTTTTCCACCAAGGTCTAGAGCAGTGTTGTCCAAACTTGGCTATTTTAAGATGAGTGGACTTCAACTCCCAGAATTCCCCAGCCAGCATGGCTGGCTGGGGAATTCTGGGAGTTGAAGTCCACTCATCTTAAAGTGGCCAAGTTTGGACAACACTGCTCTAGAGCATTCTGATTGGGACGGGTGTTGTTTTCATAGCCGGTTGTGCAAAATTGCTGTTGTGATGCTATATTTAACAGTGTACAAACCACAGAAATTATTCTTAGTTACTCAGTTCACCGCTCTCCCTCCCTGACCTGAGTTTTGCAGTGATGCTGACTGGTACAGGAATCGGGCTGCACTGTCTGATATCAACAGATCTCCTGGGAACATCTCAAGTCCAGGCAAACTCACCACCACTGAGCTATGCCTGCGGACAGCTGACCTGCATAGTTTATAAGGAAAACACACACACAGTGTTTAATTACTTCCAAGAAAGTTGTTATTAAAGAAATGAGAAAATGCAATCCTTGACTTTATTTTTTACCCAAAGGTCCCAACATTCATAGTCTGAAACAAACAACCTTGTACAATAGTGTATAGAATATGACCCAATCAGCTTGGCAAGGTGGCTGACCCAAATGAGTCTTTACAGGGAAAATAATGTTTGTCAAGCAATTTCAGCTTAGCCATCATGTAGCAGCCATGTCATCTCAGTTTTGAGAGTTAAAGCCCTAATACATCTAGGAGGTTGACCTATATAGATTTTTGCCTCATATTTTACCAAAACAGAGATTAACTTTTTTTTTTTACAGGTACCATTAATACAGATGCATTATACATGCATTTTGCAAGTTTAAATGGTAGCTCATCCATAACGGTTTTGTTCCTACTGTTGTGCAGTCTTCTGGCATGCTAAGAAACAATGGCTTATGACAATGAACTGTGCCAATGCAGTTTTTATTTTCTGGTTATCTTGAGATATACCTAAAAGAACCATCTAGCTAATTAATGAATCAACTTGGATACAATATTGACACCTTCCTTATGTACTTGAATGCAAAGATTTGCTTACATGTATCCTACCACTTTTAGGCTTTTGTGCTGTGTCTAAAAATTTGACTTATTTTACTATTGCAAGAACGAACACATGAATAATGACCTAAGGAGCTACTTCATGAAAAGAATTTTAGAACTCAGTTAATTGGCCGATTGCCAGTACTGTTCAGGAAAAACAAGTATGTGTTATACTTAACTTTAGCCATGTGAAATCTCACAATCCGGGGTTTTAATGGTGTTTTAAACTTATAAACAGGTTATGATATACTCAAAATGGAGAGCCTGTGTAACATGTTTTATTATAGTTTTCCCTCCTAGGTTTTACCAGCAATCACTGGATGAATCAAAAGGTTTGATAAATCTATCACAAAAGGATTAATGTGGTCATTTTGGTTTGCATATTTTAATTTATTCCTGCACAGAATCTGAAACTTTTCTCCTGCCCATTGATTACATGGGTATGATTCTGCCTAATTCTGTCCTGCAGGGTTAGGGCAAGGAATTAGCCCCCCAAATCAGAATAGCCAATTAATGCTTCTTTCCTGCTCAAATTCAAGGCTGGTTTCACTCAAAGAAGCCAAGCTATGCCTACCGTTGAGGAAAAAAGATCCCACAAATATTTATCTCCCTCCTTGAAAGTAACAATAAACAATAATAAACAAACAAACAAACCCTAAACAGTTTGCTGCCTTGTCATAACATACAGAATCTGCTGCTTGTGACAGGAGCCTCACTTCCTAATGGGATGAGCCTGGTTGTAACATATTTTTTTATCCAAAAAAGCTATAAAATTGAACAACATTGTCTACATGTAACAAAAGAGGGAAGGGAGGGGGGATTATGATGTTCTATTGCTAAAAGCAAGGAATAGCTCTTAGCAATGTAAGCTGAATTGGTAATCTTATTTTTCAAGACAGTACACTTGCAAGCATCAAATAACTGAACAACTGTTGATCTACTTTGAAATATCTATTTGTTCTTCTACCATTAACAGATAGAATAAAGGGGATATGGACCATTACTCTAATCAGTGATGGCTTAATATTCATTAAAATCATCTTACACTTTAGGAATCATCCTATGTTTGATGCATATGTAACAACGTGGACTTTGTTTAATGCCTTTAATAGCTATAGCATTCTTCCTCAATATAGACCATATGCCTGGGGATTAAGGGATCTGAAATCCAACACATCCAAAAGGCAATAGGTTGGAAAAAGGTGGTCTGAACTGTACATGTATTTTCAATTTGGTAATTCAAGCATTTAAAAAAAAAAACTTGGATAAAGATATATCACATTAGTCTTCGCTGCACTGGGATGTTTCAACTCTGTTAGCAATTTCAAGCAGTTGTGCAGCTGCTTCTAACAATAAAAAATGGAGAGAAAGACAAATAGGGCTGGGCATGTCTGAACTGATATGCAAACCGTGAAGTACCTGTTGTTAACAAGGGCAAGTTCAAACAACTCAGTAGTGGAACATTTAAAAATGTCACCACCTATATTTAAACAGAACTGATTTTGCTAGACACAGTGAATATGTCACTCTGACTTCTTAACACAAAATAATATGGAAATACTATGTTGATTCTAAAAGAGTAAGATTAAGTATATACGCACCTACTAGATGTATGTAAATCCAAGGCCTGAGGAAACAAGGCATTGCATGTTAGTCCTTATAAACAATGGCTGCACTTCACATGAAAAATGGAACTTCAGAAATAAAATGGAATGTTGATTGTATTCACCTAAGGCAGGGTTGTCCAAACTTGGCCACTTTAAGATGAGTGGACTTCAACTCCCAGAATTCCCCAGCCAACACTGACCTAAGGCCTAAGAATCAGGCCAGAAACATATCCAGTCCAGCATTCTGTGTCAGACAGTAGCCAACTAGCTGGATTCAAGAAGCTCACAAGCATGCTGGATCACAGCCTTTTTCTGCTGTTGTGCTCAAGCAACACTATACTCTAATGAAGGGAAAAACCTGCAAGGTGGCATTTGGCCAGTTGAGGGGCTTTAGAAAATAGAGTAAATGCTTCTCTGCCAATGTGATGGTACATCCACAACTAGAGAAAAATTCTATCCATTCATATATGTATGGAAAGTGTGGTGGGCATTAACCTTCCCACCGTCAGCAAGGATAATGAGTTTTTTAAGGGAATATAAGGGCCACAGCTTGTATCTCAGAATATATCAGCACTGTGGATAGCATAATAATTTCTCTTTCATTGGAATCAATGGGAGAAGATAATTCCAGGCAACTTTGACAGAGAAGTAGCATAGCTGAGGAAACAGATAATGCTATCACAAAATCCTGTTCTTGCCATAATCATAGGACTGTTCAGCTCATGAGTGTTTCGTGATGGAATCAAAACTTACCTATAACTTTTTTCCCCTGAGTTTTAGATGGCATTTGAAACCTTTGGGATTCTGGCTGTTTAATAAACCATAAGACAGATGTTTGATTGAATTTATAAATCCTTCCTGCTTCTGAACAACTATGTCAGAACACATATATGACATTCTAAATTCCTAGATTCTTGGAAATGTTTATTTTGACAATCCACTTAAGTAAATTTTTTTGGATTTAAAAACAAATTAATTTTGGTCAATTCTAATGGTCCTCTACTGCTTAACACCTGAATGGAGCCCATGACCATTTAGACTCTACTGCCAACTCCCAGCATTCCTTGACATTGGCCATGATGGTTGAGGCTGTTAGGGATCAGTACCATCTTAACTGTTTCAATCATATAATGTAAATTATTTGATTCAAATAATAGCCTTTCAGCCAAAATTAATGATTCCAGGCTTAATCATTAATTTAAGCTGTGCAAACTTAATTGGAAAATGACTAGATAAGGATGTCCCATTTGGTGCCCTTCAGCTGTAATAATCATGCTAAGTGGAGGAGACGGAGGATGTATTTCAACATATTTGTGGGACATCAGGTTGAGAAAGCCTGGAATAGGTTGTCAAACAGTGTTAAATCCCTTAAATTCCTTTTAAATCTAAGAGTAAAATGACATGATTTATTATACGAGACTCTCAGCTGAACAATTCTAATGTATGCCAAACCAAAAAAGAAAAAAAAAAGTTTGTTTCTTATATTACTTACCTGGATATCCTTTCCTTCATATATTAGAGAAGGGCTGTTCTCTCTACTGTTCTGTGCTGTTTGAGTATCACTGAAATCATCTTTATGATCCAGAAGATTCACTGTGGGGTTAACTGCTATAGAGTGTTCTATTTGTGTCACTGAATTTGAGTAAATGCCAGAGGATGATGGGGGAGAACAGGGCTGAGGGTATGAAGGACGTTTTGGATGAATAGAAAGAAAAATATCTACTTGTGGCACCTGGTTGCCTGTTCTTGTGTTCTCAGTACCATCCTGGAGTGGAGATATTTGAGAAACTGATGATGTATTCTTTCTTAGTCTCCTCAATGTTGGAGAAGTAGAAATCCTTCCTGGAGCATGCCTATCGAACAGATATGGGGGGTTGTCAGCACCATTGTGCTCCACTGTTGGAACATTCAGTAGATGTAACCTACCAATCAAGCCCCGCCTCCTGGTGAGGCTATCAGGGCCCAATGTTAAGCCTGTGTTGGTTGGGGCTGACATTTCACAAGAAGAGGACACAGTATTTCCCAAGTCACTCTTTTCTATTAAATCCACATTTTCTTTCCAAAGTTCAGTCTCCTTAAGTATATGGCACTGTTCATTCGTATTAGTTATTTCATCCATGTCCAGAGAAGATCCACTGTCCATGTTTTGCATTCTGTATCATAGAGCATAAATCTATAGTCATAGGATAGAAATAAGAGTAATGCTTTCAACCGCACAATTGACGTAAGGTATTTTAAAACTGTACATTTTCATCTATTTTCAAAATGTTGGATGCTGCGTAATAATTTTTCATGAAGAACTCTTAACAATGGTTGTTATCTTTAGTTCTGGATGAGATAATGCATGATTCCCTCTGTGGCAAACTCGTTCATAACTTAGGGTTCCTGCTTTGTGATTATTATATACATAAAAATGGAAAGACTCTGAAATACCCACAATGGTGGAATGGCTGGTGAAGATGACAGAATGAGCAGAGAGAATTGACTTGTCTGATTAGAGCAGTGATTCTCAACCTTACCCACTTTAACATGCATGGACTTCAACTCCCAGAATTCCATGGCTGGCTGGGGAATTCTGGAGGTGAAGTCCACACTTCTTAAAGCTGCCAAGGTTGAGAAACACCGGATTAGAGAAAGGACAATAGCCACATTTATTAGTGACTGGAAATCCTTTATGGATTTTTTGCTGAACAAAGAAAAAAAAATGAACTTGAGATTTATGGGTTTGATGATTAGAAAGGGTAGACTATGGAAAGAAGGAAATTATGTGGTGACTTTAGAGAGAGGGAGTAAAATATAAATGTACTTGTAACTGCTGTTAAGAAGATCAGAAGCCACTTCTTCCTAACTTTTTTCTTTTCTTCCCTTTCTTCTCTATTTCTTTCTTTGCACTTTTTTTCATTTACTTATTACTTTTCTTTACTTTCTTTACTTTTTTCTTTCAAAATTTGCATTGTTTTTATTCTCTTAAAAATGTCTTTAATAAAATTATAGGTAAACAAAAATAACTTGGAGTTCCTAACTGAATCTTGGCTGACAGCTGTAGCAAAGACACCCTTGTAAAATTTCATCTGCAGGAACAGTTGTGACCTTTCCTGGAGTGGGAGACCCTCCCATCCCTGCCTCATGCTTTGGTTACCTCTTGTTTGGACTATTGCAATGCACTCTACAGAGTTGCACTTGAAAACCTCTCTGAAGCTACAACTGGTCCAGAACGCAGCAGCTAGAATAGCAATGGGTGTTTCATGATCACCCATGTAACGCCACTACTTCAAGAGCTGCACTGGTAACCAGCTGCTTTTGGTGCTGGTTGTCACTTCTAAAGCTATTCATGGCTCAGTTTTTCCTTTTAAAGACTTACAAAATCAGGTGAACTTGGGATATAGTTGTAATTACAGATTCTTTGTTTTTTTTCTTTATGTGTTTACTAAGGTATTTTCCCCCCTTTATCTTTGGTGATTGTTCATTTTATGTACGTCTGTTTGAAAATGCATTAATAAAAACTATTCAAATTTTATAAAAAATGGCTCAGGACCTGAGTATCTTCAGGACCACCTTCCCCCAACTGTTTCTGCCTGTCCAGATCAGGTAGGCCTTTTCAATCAAAGTGCCCCTTCTTTGGAACAGCATTCTCTCCCCACCCCTCTAAATCTGTTGGACTCCTACCCTGCTGGATTTTAGAAAGGCTAATAAAACTGGCTTTTTCTGCAGACCCTAGGGGTATAGAGATGTGGTGAACTGTGACTTCTTGTAATTGGAGGTAGTTTGAAATGGATTTATTTTACTGATATCTGGCATGAAAATGTGAGGTATAGTAGAATGTTGTATAATTATTGATATTTGTATAATTTTTAATCTTATTTTCAAAAATAGAGTATATAAACCACTCAGAGATGGTATCTATTGGAGTAGAATATAAACCCAGCAAATAAATAAGCAAATAAACAAATTAATAAAGCAATTATTTTTATTGTCTACTGCGAAGTTACTCTCCAGAAATCAATGTAGAGCAGCATTTTATGAAAATTAATATTACAAGTTATTTTAAAAAAAATTCACACACCTGTTCATGTTTCTTGGGGAGTTGTTGTTAATAGACTACCCCAAAGCAATATCTTCCTAAGCTCCTCATTCACAAATATTTTTAATGGAATATTTCTAAATATCTACCAGTGGGGAGGCAATCTTTGACCATAGGACCCTGTTAAATATGTCTTGAGGAGTATGGGCTTCCATCAGTGATGGAAAGTGGGTGGGGCAAAGGAACACATACATAAAGTTGTGATTTTTCAATTTTATAATGCCTTTGGGGAAGGAAGTAGGCTTTTATTTTTATTTATTTTTAACTGTGTTAACTATGTCCTGCATTAAAATGGTGCGAAAGCATGCAGCTATTTTTGATCACCATTTTTGTGAAATTTGTCAGTATGATTCCTGCCACTGAAAAGAAGCTTTGGGATTTCCAGCCCAGCCCTTGACTTCTGGACTGCTGCTGTGTTACTCCAGTAACATTTTATAGATTATTTATATAGATTATCCACCCTGCGTGAATGATGCAGCTTGGATTGTTTCAATTTACTGAATGCAAACCACAGCTCACAGTCCCATAAATAGTAATTTCTACTCCTTAAAACAAAACACTGGAGGGTTTTTTTCCCCTCTTCTACAAGTTTCTTGCACTTCCGCAAACCTATGAGTATGGGAACCTTGTTTGATACATAACATGTAATACAGTTTTGGCTGTGTTATGGCTGGCCCTTGGAAAACATATCATTTGTATATGTTTTATACAAGCACCAGAGAATACTATGTTCTTAGAATCACACTGCACATTACCTTAAGGTATTTTGATTTCACTGTCTTTCAAAAGCTACTTTAAAACTAAACATGAAGGAAACATGCACCCTTAATTAACTTTTTTCTGTAAGTAATAGCACAAGGTAAAATTTCTATAAAGGATAATCTGACGATTCTTTAGCTCATTACTTACCGTTTAAAACAGCAGATGCACAGCTATTTCAAACAGTTGGCTTCTCCTGCAGAAAAAAAATATATTACAAGAAATTTTCTTCAAAGACTGCCTGAATCCTCCAGTAGTTTCACTACCTTTTAGTTCAGTTGAATTTAATGTAGTTACCTGAGATGTAACTGTAGTGTTTTGTTGTTTGGCTTCTCTAGCCTTCTTTCTGAAAGCAAGAATAAAAAACTTGTTCGTCCTCTTTGTTTCCAAGGGATTTTTTTTTATCACAACAGTGAAAAGGGAAGTGGTAACAAGCTAGTTTGCAGAAGGTAACATGATCTACTTCAGTACATAACTCATTATCTTTGCCCTATAGACATGCTCGTTTAATTCCTCTGCTTCCCAGTTTCTTATTTTTCCCATCTGTTTTGAGATGTCTGCCTAGAGAATAAGTAGACGAAAAAAGATCAAGAAACATTGCTAGGGTAGATTTGATAGACAGTGTGCTGTTCCTCTGTGAATAAATGTACAGTTTGAACAGTTTGATCTGTCTTCTACCATGTTTTCTTGCTGCCTTATAGCACCAAGATACTCATACATCCCTTTTCACTACCCTCTTGGTCAGAGCAATCCTACCTGATCAGAAAACTTTGATATCACAGCCTTTGGAAATGCAATGCCCATTTAAGTGGGATCTGACCAATGTAGAATATACAGGAAAGATGACTTCTTAAGAGACATCTTGACACTAAACTTCTGTTGTTGCAGCCAAGGATGGCATTTGCTTGTTTTGCAGTTGCCTCACATCATTAGCTCAAGTTCAATTTATCAACCACCAAGACAATCAATCCTTTTTGCATGTGCTGCTGCCCAATATGTACTCCTCCATCCAATTCTCATGTTTTTGTTTCCCAAACCAGGATTTTGAATGTGTCTTTGTTGAACTTCATCTTGTTAATTTCTTTCTATTATTCTAGCTTGCTAAGCTCCTCCTCATATGGTCATACTGTTCTCTAAGGCAGGGTTCCTCAACCTCAGCAACTTTAAGATGGCTGGACTTCAACTCCCAGAATTCCCCAGCCAGCCATACTGGGAGTTGAAGTCCAGCCATCTTAAAGTAGCTAAGGTTGAGGAACCCTGCTCTAAGGTGTTTTCTATCTCCACTCTCTTAGTGTCATCTGCAAATTTGATGCTCATACTTTGTAACCCTTTATCCAAGTCATTGATGAATATGTTGAAAAGTCCATGGCTAGAATGGAGCCCTGTAGAATGTCACTTGGCACTTTTTTCCAGTTGATGCAGAGCCACTGATATATACTCATTGAGTATAATGCTTCAAGTAGCTCACATTTTGCCATCTTCTGTACTAGGATCCCACTGGAAGCTTTGTAAAATGTCCAGTACATTTCTGTGGTCAACTAAATACTTCCTAAAAAACTAAATGCCTATATGTTGGAGGCTTGAATGAATAATAAAAATTGTTCCACCCACCTCCTTTGGCTTCCAATGTTAGTTTGTTATATGAAAGATGGTGGAATATATTGAAATTGGGTATGAATAGGAAGCCCATATTCAGTACAGTTTTAATGTTTGGAAGCATTTTATTTTATTTTTCCTAATGATGGAATTGCTATGATAGAGGTTATTACTATCAATAATCCATTTTTATTGATGAATTTAATTAATTCATCAGTACATTATGGACATTGCAATTGTTCAGATACACTACATTAATTTTCGCTCATTTAATATACCTGAGCGGCTGCAGTATGCAAATGGCAGGGAGATTCTGCAATCAGGGACTTTAGCATTCATTCACACATATACAAAGTTAGAAGGTAAGGTCCAGATGCCACTCCGTAACTCAACTTTAGATATCTCTGGGAGGGAGCTGAACCTTGAAAAATGCTAGCAACTATCACATTTTAAATAAAATATAAAAAAGCAGCCTGACTACACAAGGATAGTGAATTTCTGAGAGAAGTATAAAAATAGGATAAGGGCTCATAAATGGCCTTGTGATAATGCGTGCCTTTAGCCTGCTCGTGGCACAGCCATGCAAGCTTCTTTGCTTAAGGCCTCTTATAAATACAAACTAACTTTATGCCTCTTTCATATTAGCTTTAAAATGTCTGGGCTGTTCCTGAAAACCATCTGAAGAAGCAAGCCCATAGCATTTTGAGCTGAACAACAAATAGCATTTGTTGACTACTGCCTAAACTTTCAATCAACGAATGAGGGACAGAGTTGATCTGTTCTGCATCTTAATCCTATCTGTGAATTATGCATTGCTAAATATCTGGATGTTGCTTTTTATTGGTAAAGATAATGGGCTCCTAATTGTTCAAAAGAGTTTTTGAAATGTGGTAAGCTTTTTCATCCTCTTTATACTGTAGAGTTGAAATAATCCTTTTTTTAAAAAAAAATTTGAAAAGGAAAAGTAGAGCATGTGATAAGCCTAATGATTCATTAGCCCTAATAGCTGACCCTGGGGAGCCATACTGATCAGCTGGATCCTATGGTCATAAGGGTGTTTTAGAAAGAAAGTGAGGGTGTCTTGTTCTGTGTTTATTTGCATCTTTGGAAGACTTCATTATTATTCTTTAAAAAAATATTTTCTGCCTCAAAACAGCAGAAACTGTGTTGCTGTTTTCAGCAGTTCTGCTGAAATTGACTTGGGGGAGGGCTCTGCAGTCACACAACATTAGGGCCCATGTCAGACTTTGGGGACTGCATATTTCCACTCCTAGAAATGGGAAGGTATAAAAACTATTTTTTTAAAAAAAATAAAAATACTACCTTAGCTGCCAGATACAATATAATTTACTACAGTTGATTCAATACAGTGATATAACAGCAGAATTAATGAGCTTTTATTATTTTAAGAATTGGCTTCTCTTGCCTTGTGTTTAGATGTTCATCACTGTATATTTAAAAAACCAATTTGCCATCCCTTCAAACCAGTTATGAAAAGCCAAAGAAAAACAAAAATATGGCAACTGCAAATTTAGAGTAACTAAGAAAATTAAAAGAGGATGGTGTGCATTTATTATTGTTATGTTTATATATGCTTAGAAAAATAACTGAAGATAGGAGATTTTTCAGGTATATTTTCACGGGAACAAGGAAGAGATGGTGATAGGGAAGTGACACTTTGTAGCAATGTAAATATCCCCTCTTTTTTAATGTAGCACCAAATAAACAATTCTCTAAAACACAGAGGTAAGTATAATAAATCTGCCATTTATGCCATATTTCCAAGCATATTTGACTTACTTTTAATAAGTTAACATTATTTAAAACTGAATAACTTGCCATGACTCTTTACAGAATGAATGCTTAGGAATTCTCACTGAGCTCAATGAAATCAGGATTTCCCTTAGAATTAAGGAATCTTTATCCAGTAGGCAATCAATGAAATGGGTATTCCCCCCTTTTTAGTATTGCATAGCAGTCCATTAGTGGAAGAATATTTTTAATATTGTATAAAACATACAGGTAGTCCCCAGTTTAAGAACGAGTTCCATTCCCAAGGTCTGTCCTTAAGTTGAATTTATATGTAAGCCAGAACAGTATTATTGTACAATATTGTATAAGTAGTATTGTGTAATTAACTGGAACCATTGTGTATTTAACTTGAATCATTGTGTATTTAACTTGATTTTGGCTGCAATAGGCTCCATTCTTAACTATGGGTGGCCCTTAAACTGGGCATTCTTAAGTATTTATAAGTTGCATCTGCACATTTTCTCTTACTACTGTCTCAGCAGAATAATGCATTAAAATTCTTTTGTTCTGAGTGTAATTTTATCAGAATGTTTGTTTATTATTCTTCAGCAAATATAACAAAGGCACTATTGAAAAAAACATAGCTGTTGTTTTAAACATTAGGACCGATTCTCTCAATTGTTTAAATTATACCCCAGTGTCATATGGTTGTACAAATGTGTGTGATTTAAAACAGAAGCTGGTTAGACTTTATGAGACTTGGATGGGAGACCCTCAGGAAATCCAGACAGAGAAGGAAAAATAAGAAAAAATATCCTGGATGAATGCCATGGCAAATCATGCAGGAACCCAAAGTCAGCAGACCTGATTTCTCAGCAGTGGATTATGGCCTATGAGCAGCTTGTGAGTCCTTGAAAGAATGATTAAAGCAAGAAGAATTTTGGTAGATGCCTGAGGCTCAGCAAGCCTTTGAGAAGCTCCACAAGACTTCACAATCAGCTCCAGTGTTAGTATTGGCAGATTACAATCTATCCACCTTATCCTGCCAGGAGCAAGGGAAGAGAGCAAAGGGAGTGTTCACCCCAAAGCATAGCTTTGTCATGAGACCTGTAGGATACTCCTCTTTCAAGCTGGCTACTATCAGTCCTACAAGGTAAACAGGAGCACAAAATCAACTCTAGAGGACGTCTACAACTACTTCTGTTGAAACTGGCGTGCAAGCCTGATTATACTGTACCTCCTCCTCCTCCTTATAGTTCATTGAATTAGGGAGGTGTCTGTCTAAGCTGGATATTCTGGACCTAAAAATGCTTTAGCCCCTGTTGCCTAGGCATTGGAACCTGCATATCCCCATTAAGGTCATCTTCCTTATTCTCTAGCTACTCACCTTGTTTAGGTGTCATGCTAGTAGCTGCTTCACTGTGGACAAGACAGCTGACTTAGTTGTGGGAGCCCCTCTGATGGTGGCTTTGCCCCATGCGGTGATGGCCCTCCTGTCCATTCACCTGCTGCCCATCTCTGTCCATTCACCTTTCCCCCCTCCCAAATCACACCACTTAAATAAGTGATTTACCACCAAATTTTGGCAGCATGAACTTGGGAGGCTTGAGGGACTAGAAAAATTGGGTTGGGGGCTATAAATGATTCATACTGCAAGGATTGATTGATTGATTGATTAATTAATTAATGTGATTGACACTGTGCATAACCCAGTCTTGTAGTAATAAAAACTCTGCTAGGCCCAAAGGCTTCTTGTGATGGCACCATAATAGCTAGAAAAATGAGGAGACTAGAGGAACATGAGCCAAGGGATAGGGAAACCAAACCAATACTTGGAAGTATCACAATGAAGTCTGGGAGATGTGATTCCAAGTCACATGAGGAGAAAACTTGGAGGGAGAAGTCCTTGGAAGTCAGGTTTGAGACTATTATGAAAAAAACAGAAAGGCAGGGAAACTAGGTCAACACCTGGGGGAAGGTTGTATTATCTGAGCCAGAAGTAAAAATCATTTCATGTTTGTGTTTCTTTTGGTTTGCTGATCCTGCTCATTGTATATCAGGCACCTCTGTTCTGCACAGATAGTGCACCTAATTTCTAGGCAGGCAGGGAAGGAAATGATTGTGTTTGATTTTGGATCCCCCCCTCCCCCCCAAAATTGGGGCAGTATATTCCTCAAATCTGGAAGCATTTTTTTTTTAAAGCAGGCCCCCACCCATAGAGGATAATGTTTTGGTATTCTTTATACAGTACATGAATAATCAGGAAGATATTCAACCACCTCCCCCAGATGATGCTTTTGAATAGACTTGGACATGTGCATTATTTAAAACCATAGGCAATGCCAAATATTTAGCACAAGACAGCCCAGTATAACAGTATAGTCCCATTGGCTTGAATCCAACTTCCTGCTGGGAGAGCAGATGGCAGACTACCAACAAAGGTGGTAACAGTTCTTTTGTTATGGCACTATAAAGAATACAGGTTAACAGCAGTAATTCTGTCTTTCATCCCCAGACATGCAGTGTATAATATGGTGCATTTACATAACGGTGACAATTATTTTATTCTCTCCAAAACAGCAGATGGCATAGTCTGATTACTTTGGAGCGTAAATGCTCTTCTCTGGGAGTTGATGCTTAAAAGTGACAAGAATGTGTTTTGTTGAAACAAAGTGCTGTTACAAGTCCACTTGCAATGTTTGGCCAGGTATTGAATCAATAATTTTTAATGTTTGTAGACATGAATGGGTTTTAGTTGTGTGTCATATTATTGGGTCTATTCAGTTCTTAAAAACACAGGCAGGTTATTCAGACAGAAATTGCTGATTAATATAATAGTTAACCAATACAAAGAATTGCTTTTCTTCTGTAGAAAATATGAGGTTAGAATTAAATGCTCTTGTTCTTTTTCAGCTGAAACATTGAGCAGAAATTTGATTTATCAGCTCAGTATATATATATATGTGTGTGCGTGTGTGTGTGTGTAATATACTGTATATATTTGTGCCTTTGAATCAGTGTTGACTTCTAGCGACTGCCTGGACAAGTCCCTGCAGTTTTCTTGGCAAGATTTTGGAAGTGGTTTGCCACTGCCTCCTTCCTAGGGCTGAGAGGGAGTGACTGACCCCAGGTCACCCTGCTGGCTTCGTGACTTAGGTGGGACTAGAACTTATAGTCTCCTGGTTTCTAGCCTGATGCCTTAACCACTAAACCACACTGGCTCAGACATTGATTTGACGTTGATTTGACTTGACATATCAGCTCAGACATTGATTTAATTTGCTTGCCATATATACTGTATTCAAACGTATAGATTTCCTTAGGCATATTATTCAATTTCTAAAGTTATTTGAAAATATTCCAGTCTTGTCTCCAGATGTGAGCTTTCAAAATGATTACTGAATCCCAAGCCTTGGGAAAAACAATTTAAAAAAATCCAGGTTGAAAAGAACTGACTGGATAATACCCGGTGAGCGGAACCTACAACATAGTAGGGAACGTATGGCTCTTCAGCAACTCCCAAACTTCAACTCCCAGAAATCTAAGTTAGCCATGGCCAATAGAAAATTGCATTTCAGCTAGATATGGAGAGCCAATGTTTCTTACCCCTGATATGAGTACTCAGACAATATTTGTCTGGAATGAATGAAAACTAATTTATCTTTTTAGTACCACTCTCCCTTAGCAGGTATGCCTTTTCCATTCTTCATCTAACATAAGGAGCCAAGAGATCCTGCCAACCTTTCACCCCAAATCCTTTTCTTGCAATGCTCCCTAGGGATCTCCCAGGCCAGATAGTTTTGGTGCAGTTTGGGGGGAATCCTTGAAACACATGGAGTCGGAAAGAGGCCCGATGCCTCCTTGGCATTTCCAACTGGGCAACTCCAATGTGTGTCACAGGTGGCTCACTTGAACCATTTACATTTCCAAACCTTTGTCCAGCAGGTGCTGGAAGTTGCTGGTAGGTACTAGAGGGAGTATATGGACAATGGGTGGAGTAGTGCTGCCAGTCTTCTTTCCTGGTCCGTGTTGGCCAGGATCTTTGGCCAGATGATACTGGAGGGAGCTGAGTGAGCAGCGCTCCAAATATTATCCAAGTTCAGCAGTGTTATGGATTACCCACTGTGGAGGCATGCTGAAGCCAATGAGCTTGGAACCGCCTCCTGAGCATTAAAGCTCTTCAAGGCTGGGTGGCTTTGGTGCTACCATAAGCAGGGGGAGAAGGCTGAAAGCAGCCTTATCCTGCAGCACTGCCTTGTGGAGGCAAACTGGATGGCCTCTTTGTTTTGGTGAAGTGGATCTTGGGTAGTTCACCCAAGCCCAGAGGAGTCATCTACTGCTCCTTCCATTCTTCTAAGATTGCTTCTGTTATTAATATATAGAATTCACTGGAAACGTGTACTAAGAACCATATTGGTTTCAATGCTTTCTTTCCAAACTTCCATGAGGCCAACAAGGAGAGGAGATGGAGTACTACAAGTAGCAGTGGCCAGACAGGAGGTTCTATGAATAGAAGAACTAAAGGAAAGGAAATAAATGTATCTCTCAGACTTTCAAGTGTATCTGGGTGTTTTGCTGGAAAAGCAAACAATAGAGGCCAACATAGTTGGAATGTTGAACACATAACAATTCCTCTCATATTTCCTGATTGAATAAAAGCTATGGCAAAGATGGGAATGGAGATCTGAATTTGAAATCTGTTGTGGTTGCTATTTTCCTGCTGGAAAGGTATGTTATATGGCCTCTAGATGGCAACACAACATCTTGCAAAGCATGTCCTGGTCCCTTCACAATAACCTTTTCTGATGGGTCTTTTTAAATAAACAACAAAAAAATGAACACTACTGATACACAAAGCTCAGTAGAGGTGGTATCATAAATATCTTTATATAATGATGCCTTCTCTGTCAGTTGACTAGAAAAAAAAACAAAGTCACAGGGTAGACCAAGTTGTTAAAACTCAGTTAATGGGCAAGTATTTGCTGCCATATTACCTTATAACATGCCAACTCTTTAACTGAGATTTGTGGTCAGCTGAAACATTATTTGCAAGACCACTTCTCCCTGAGGACATGTGTCCATTCTACCAGATTGGATAAGGTAGGCATGCTCCTGGTCCCATCCTTTAAATGCTGCCATTTTACAGGACCTAGGAAGTGTGCCTTTTCTGTGGCAGTCCCTACCCTGTGGAATACCCTCCCTGGAGGTATGGCAGTCCCCTACTCCTTTAACCTTCTGAAAAGCACTCAAGACCTAGCTTTTCCCCCAGTCTCTGGGATAGGGTGAAATTGGCATGGGATGAACTTGTGGGCTGCATGGGAAAGCTATGGTGACAGGTCTCTTAATGTTTTTTAATTCCATTGTTGTTATTTTTTTTTAATCTTTCGGTTGTGAGCCGCCCAGAGTTTGGTTCAAGATGGACAGCTATATAAATACTATGAATGAATGAATGAATGAATGAATGGACCAGAGAGAAAGTGTTACCATCTGGTAAAACCCCCTAGAGGACAGTGACTGGCTCCATACATCATATTGTGTTATTTCCAAACTCCTACTTTTGGTACCTTGTGGTATTTGTCCAAAGGTATGTAGAGGCAATTAAACAACTTAGGCTCTGCACTTCTCTTTTCTCCACATATTTGTGGAAAAAAGCATAGACAGAATCTCTTAAAAGAACATTCATGACGGTTGGATTTTTTAAAAGCACTAATAATCTGAAAAATGTCTTGCAAATGCAATACTCTGCAACCCCCACCCCTTCATTATTTAACTGATGTGTTTTTATATAGTTGTTCAAACCTGGAATGTTTGGCCTTTGAATTCTCATCTAGAGTTCACAGTTAGGCTGGAACTTGCATTTGCCATATGACCAAAAACTTACTATGCAGAAGACATACCCACTGTGTTCTCACTATTTAGAAGTGTAAATGAGATAAGCACAATGTGAAAGAGCACACCCGGATTATGCAGTCTGTAGTCCTCCTGGATATAATGGTGGTTGTCAGGGTCCTTGATTGGATTCCAGAAGACACTTATTGATGCTCCAAAATGGCCCTTGCAGCTATGCCCTTAGGTGGTCTCCAACAGTTTAAACAATTCCTTTCCTTTTGTTCAAATTAGTCCCTTGTGGGAGGCCTTGGTGATTATAGGTACATAAAATGGATGCATATCCTATCCTATTTCCTTCACAATAAACACACAATTACTGTAGGGCCATAAAAGAAATAAGGTAGTTACAAACACTTAACTGCACATTATCTGGTAATGAGCAAGAATCCAAGAATCCTGATTACAAATCTTCAAAGAAAGTTTCAAAACCCTGTTTACTTTTGCAACCTCATGTTCCTTTTGGTGGATTAGCAAGAGAGTTAGATGACATAAATGCAGTTCAGTGAAAATACTCAGAGCCCAAAAGCCCAACTGTAATAGCTCATGACCTCTCTCGGATAGTATAAACAGTGTCAATTGCTTTATCATTTTCAGCAAACATAATCTTCAGAAATAAAAGGTTATGTCAAACCTTTAAAGAAAAAGAAAGCAAGAGTTAAATGACTTTTTGAACACATTTTTATGTATGAGTAATAAATGTGTTTGTGTGCATGTATATGCAGGTATACATATGCACAAGCCAAACAGGGATTTTATTATCTTGTTGAAATATCTTATAGCCTAAATTATTGTATGAATTCCCTTAAACAGCTGTATTGCACACAATAACTTGCTGACTAATGTGTAATCTGTTGTATCTTAGTAAGAAGGTTGAAATACAAAGCAGATCTATACTTCATCTTCTTTAAATGGATAGAAACTTGTGTAGCTTCGCCAAGCTTCAGCATGTAGGTCATGTATTTCCAGATTTCCCTTCCTATATGTGAGATGTGGATATAAAGGCTATCTAATTTTTCAGAAAGAAAGTATTCCAGATGATGGACAAAACCAACCTAATTATGATCTACTACAGAGTTGCATATCTTTTTTCAGACTGAAAGTTGTACTTGAGTGATTCTTTAGGACCAACAGACTTGACTATAAGGCAGTAGTGACATCCTCCAAAATGTGGGTGGAACTGGGACAAGAAACTAAATTTGAATTAATGTATTTTTAAAGTAAAACAAGAATAGCTACTAGTCTCCTATCACATTAACAATCCCTCCCCCCAATCTGTAGTTATTTATTTATTGATTGATTGATAATGCAGATAAAGCACATGTCAAACATTAGGAAGCACATTGCACATTCAAGTAAATCTTCAGATGACTATTACTTTCCCTAACCTGTTTTCGGGAACCTGCACAATTGGATGCAACTCTGAGCAAACCTATGCCTGACTTTCAGTGGACACACATCCAGTTCAAAGCCTGGTTGCACATAGAGGGGAAAAAACTGTGTTAATTGAATGCACTCATGTTTTGTTAGGGTGTATTGGCATTTTGGTTCCAAGGTGGCATGTGGAGTAGAGAGAAAAAAGAAATATTTTCCAGCATATTTCACTGAACAGCTCCATATGAGGTGAAGATTACAAACTCCACGAGGAGTGGAGGCCTGGACAGCTTTGAGCACTAAACAATTCCTTTGTTTGACAAGTGGATGTAATCCAAATACTGCCTGAGGCAGAAAGGCAATCCACTTACCAAACAGTGGGAAGGAAAGTGCTCCCTAGGACATAGGACAATTCCCCTTTTTCTAACAAGGGAGGAGAAGGAGGAAGAGGAGGCGGCCTAATCTATAGTACTTGCTGGGTTGGCAACCTTGGTGGCACTTGAGGATTGCAGGGTGGCCTCACAATCTAAATTTAGGGACATTGCTATTGTAAAGCTGTAATTAGTTTCTTGGTCTCCCTGACTATGAATGTAAATAATTCACATGAGCTTTTTGTATTAAGTGAATAAACGGATAGATGTGATCCTTGGATCTGAACCTCTTTCTCTCTTTAGTGCTGCAGTAGCCTAAGAAAGCAAAATGCTCAAAATTGCAGACACAAACACCCTCTCCCCAGACCTTTCAATTAAGTGAAAATCTTTTGTGGCAAGCTTATGGGCGGAGCAATTCTCATGCTCTGTCAGAATGCTTCATGGTTGGAATTCAAAGCCAAACAGCTGCAGGCCGGCAGGTCAGAAGAGATGACAAAGAGAGATTTGAATCTCTCAATCTCCTTATTTTTATTGTTTTCCCTTCAAATTTAATCTTGCGCCCTTGTGCTAGGATGGGAATAGCCAGCTGTGGAGGCTAGCAGAAGATGAAGGAAAGAATCCAATTTTGGATTTCCTTCTCAGAGGCTGAAGCTTTCTTCTGTTATCAGAGAAGACATCTTGAACAACACCATAGCCCATGGAGTGCCACCACAGGGATCCTATGTTAATTTAAGAACATTATGTTAATGACTTGAAATGGTATTCAATGGGGTAGAATGAATACCATTAGATACAAAACGCAAGTTCTTTTGTTTTATTTGTAAAATGACTGCTACTATAAGTATTATTCTTTTCAAATGAAGAAAAAAGTGAAAATTCTGCAAATATGAGTACAAAACCTTTAAAAACATATTTTTATTTGTATTGTCCTTATAGGACTGTATCCTTCAAGTTGCAGTTTAAGAATTGCCAGTTGCTACTGATCTGCTGTTTCTTGAAGCTATAGTTGTTTTCCAAAGGGTAACTAAAGTGCCAAGTACTTTGATCAACCACATGTGGCTGACTGTGAAGTTTCAAACAAGAAATGCATATTTCTGAACTGGATTATTAATCCATATTGCATGTATGTATTAAATAAACCAGTTGTATGCAGTTTTATATATTGGTGGTTATAACCTAAATATATTTTGTTCAATTTAAATCTTTTTCAATTTGGGTTCCATCATGTCTCTTGGAGGTCATGTAGGCAAAGGCTACACTGCCGTTGAGGAAGAAGTCAATGTTGCACTAAGAATTATAATACAGGTAGTCCTCACTTAGCAACCACAATTGGGACCGGCAACTCCGTCACTAAGTGTTGTGGTCACCAAGCAGAAAATCACGTGACCATGAGATTTATGACATCAATTTCCATTTGGTTGCTGAGTGAGTCACCACAGTCATTAAGTGAGACATCGTGTGACCTGACTTCTGATTTTACTTCTGCATCCTCCATTAATTCTGCTTGTTGGAAGCTGGTTATGAAGCACACGAATCATGATCATGCAGCCACAGGATGCTGTGACAGTCGTAAATGCGAAGATTGGTCACAAAGCTGGTTTTTTTACACCTTGATAACTTTGAATGGGTGTTGATAAGCTAGGACTATCTGTAATTGCATTCTCAGAGGATATGAACTTGGAGAAAAATAATCTAGGATTCATAAGGACCTTCCATTGTTTCTTAACCTAATTTTGACTGCATTGAAATATGTAGGATTACTGTATGAAGAGACTGTATTGTCTCAGTAAACCATGGCAAACTACAGAAAGCAATTAGTGCTGCTGCAATAGCTTTGCAAAGACAGATACATTAAAACTGGTAAGCTAAAATAGCTGTCACCTTTGTGGAAACACCATAGGAAACTTACACAAAAGGGCAATTTTACATAACTGAAGCTCTTTACAAGTCTAACATTGGCAGCTCCTAAGCTGACTCTGACTTAGGCTTGAAACAGTCTGCCAATTTCTTTTTAGACATGCTGCTTGGAACAGATACCAACATGACTCTTCAAAGAAAGGTATTAGTTCACAAATTTTCCTTGAAATATTTCTCAGCTGCTACATCAAACGCTGAGAAATACCTCCAAGTAATATAGCAGTTGCCAAAAAGAATTTATCTCTGGTGGATTTAAAAAAGATCATTTAAAATAAAACACAGCGCACTAATGGTAAAGATACTACTGAAGATTTCCCAGAAGAGTTACCAGCCTGATTCCAGCATTAGTCCATATGGATAATCGTCTATAATTTTCTCAAAACTACTGCTTTGAAAATAAAGATATTAGTGTTATAGCACACTTGCAATATGTAAGAGCATCCTGATTCAAACTGCACCCTCAGGTGGTGCGTTACATCACAATCCAAAGGCTTTGACTTTTCCAGCTTTGCAATCCCTTGTACCGTTTGTTTGTTTGTTTATTCATTCAATTTATATACTACTCTATTTAGCACTTTCTGTTTAGAACTTAATCCTGGCAATTTTTTTTCTTGGCAGGTTAATGTTGATGTCAACATTTTTTTGCTGATCAGAGAGAATATGACAATATTAATAATGTCCAGCTCTTTGCCATGGTCAAATCATTTCCTGGTCCAGTTCATGATGCCTGGGACTTTTTAAATTAATTAATTAATTAATCATATTTATATAGCCACCCATCTCACACAAAGTGACTTTTGCAGGGCAAACAGACCTATTTGGAAGATCTGTCATCTGGATGGATTCCAGCAAGTACTTGGGGATTTTCCTAGCAATTTGATAGGCAGTTTCATTGATTGCCTGGTTAGCCAATGGCAACAAGGGGCCACCTGGGTTCTTGATGTGATTGCTCCCCAGAAGCTTCTCTCTATTAATCTTGGTTATCTTCTTGGTTTACTGAGGAACTCTGGAAGATTAAGTGGCAGAAGCGAGATCTGCATTGCAAGTGGAGAAAGATGAAAAGTGAATCTGACTGAGTACAGGTACAAGCCCAAGCTTTGGTATATACCATGACAGAAAGGGAAGAGGAGCATCTTAACTTCTTCTTCCTTATTGCAGTGGCATTGTTCAGGGTAGCTGAGTTCTTGTTAGGAAGAAACAAAGAAGTAGATCTCCTGCTTGGCCCTACTGTGTCCATTTTGCACAGCATTTTGCTGACAAACTCATTCAGATTCACCAGACCCTTGATTTTTCCCTTGGCATGGTCTGATGGAATGATTGAGGTCATATTACCTAGGATACCTGTTGACTTGTGGACTCTGATGAGATGATACAACGCATTCTAGCATGACTTCTCCCATCTCTGTGTTGGACCCTTGTCCAGAGGGTGATGCTGGCAGTCTTGAGAGAAGTTGTGGTATGTCCCGCCCTGTGGAACATAATTCCACCTGAGATTACATTAGCCCCAACCCTTTTGCAAGGCCCTAAAAACTTGGTTTTGTGCCCAGGCCTGGGGCACTGGGAGTGTCATAGGGCCTGTCTCTTGGCTTTAGTGACAGTTACAGTACTTATGAAGCTCGGCTATCTTTTTTTTAAATTTTATATTATGTATTTTATTGTTTTTATTTATTTTATTGTAAGCCACCAAGAGTCACTTACATGAGATGGGAAGCTATATAAATCAAATAAACAAATAAAAATAAATAAAGAGGCCCTCTCTGATCCAGTCATATTTGAAAAATACAGTATATCTCAGTCTCCAACTGTTCTTTTCTAGGGAAGGTTGTTGAAAGATTGGTAGGAATTCATAGGAATTCAGCTACAGAATACAGAGGAAGTGGATTATTTGGACCTCTTTCGGTCAGAATTCAGGTCTAAGAACAGGATGGAAACAGTACTGTTCATGCTGGTGAGTGATCTTGTCAGGATCTACATGAGGGCAGTGCAGCTCTTCTGGTCCTATTAGATCTCTCAGCAACCTTCACTATCATCTATCGTGGTATCCTTCTGGAGTCCCTGTAGAAGTTGGGAATGGGAGGCATTGTTTTGCTCTTTCTTCAGGGGACAGTCATCAAAGGACAAGTAATCACTTATATGTATGGGTCTTAAAATGAATCCTTACCCATTTCCCCCCCCCCCCCAACATTTATCTTCTACTTTAATACCTGACATATTCAGAAAGAGATTTCTACCTTCAACCATTTTTGCTTGAACCAATTTGTTGCCTCAAGTTGTAGGCTCTAGTAAAGCATTAATATACAACAATGATTGGTTCCACATATAACATAACAGCGTGGGCAGCTTGTCGCTGGTGCTTTGGGAGGCTGTATCAGTTGTTGGTTTGAGATCAATGTTGAAACCAAGCAAAGACTTTGGGAAGCTGCTACAAAAGGTTCCTAGTGAAGTACAACCATTAAACCACTATTTAAACATGTTTTCCTGGATCAAATGCTTTAGCTCTGAGGTTTTTAATAACAACTAACTTATTGCTATGAAACTGCATTTGATATATTATCTAGTGTTTGTTTCTGAAATATCCTAAGCAGCCAGGGGTTTTTTTGTTCTTTCTGAATTAATAACCAAAGGCTATTTGTGAGATGAGTTACTACTCACTATGACCAATCTAGAGGAGAAGTCCTTTAAATCCTTTAAATTCCCTTTAACCTGGAACATCAGGCATGTGCAGAGGGGCAGGGCTTTGATTGCAATGCCACAACTGCCATCTTGCCTTTTTCCCCCCACCCAGACACCCCTGATCTCTGTTTATTTTCTTTTTGTGTATCTTTGAGACCTACTATTTTCAGGAGGGCATAGAACAATCTGTTTTACAATCCTGTGCTCTACAAATTCCATGCAAATCCCAGTGCCTTTTTTTGTGTTCCCCATTCTCCCCTAAGATTTCCAAATTGTGGTTATGTGGTTTTTTTTACACTTTTAGGATTTAAAGAAATTCAGAGCTGAAAATAAAAGCTTACAAAGGGTGGTGAAATATCAGCCCTAGTTTTTCTAGGCGTCATTACCATAATCCCATACAGTCCTTGGAAGCTGAAAGAAAAGCAAGTTTACCCTCTGCCTGAAAATCCTCTGCCCTGTCCTTTCGGTAATATCGCCTTCCCCTCTTTATTTCAGCAAACCCTTACCTTCTGGATGGATGGCCTTTCTTCCAGCTCTGTAATACAACTCCTAAAAGCCGTATAATCTGTGTGGTGAAGCAGCCTCTCCAGCCTAATGCTTTCCAGATGCACTGGATTACCATGGTAAGAACTCTTAGAGGTAGTGAGCTATTTAGATCTGTTCTTATCTGATTTCAGGCCTAGTTTTGACATGGAGATGGCTTTGGTTGTTCTGGTAGATGATCAGTGCAGGAGACAGACATTGGGGTGCGATCCTGGATCTCTCAGTTGCTTATGATGCAATGGACCCCAACAGGTTTTGGAGTACTTGAGAGAGAAGGGGGTGTGCTGCTGCTGCTGCTGCTTTGGTTCTTCTCTTACTTCTTTCAGCAATATCAGAAAATGGTATTGGAAGGTTTCTGCTTAGCCCCCTAAGAATTATGCGGGGGTATTTTACAAGGTTACATCTTGTCTCATTTAATATCTATAAGAAACTACTAGGAAAGGCATTTTGGAAGGGGTGTGGCCATGCTTGCTGCACCTGTTGGCATTTCTTAAAAGAAGATGCACCCTTTCCTAGTTTCAAACAGTAGCCACATGGTCCAGGAAAGTAGGCATTTGAGTAAAACAAGTGTAAAAGTGATGTTTACAGGGTGTAGCAACCGTGTCATGACCTGTTAGTACCTTAGGTCAAACAGAGGATAGTACAGCTTCTATGCAAGCAGAGAAAAAGGCATGGTTCCTTTAAGGAGGTGTCAACAGTACAGCAAGAGTACCCACACCCTATCTGAGCAGCTGTGTTTCACTAATATGAATTTATTTTGAATGATTTCAATCTCCAGGACAAAATTTATTGGAACAATAGTGAAGGAATTGGTTAACACTTAGGCCAAAATTTATGTATATTCTTTGAAAAATTCCTGAGAGATTGGTAAAGAGTCCGATGACTGGAGGAAAGCAAATCATATCTGTAATTTGCAAAATGAGAATAAATAGGATTCAGGGAATTATAGAGGAGTTAGACTGACATTGATACCAGGAAAAATGTTAGATCTAATCACAGAGAGATCAGTCTGTGAACACCTTGAAAACAGAACAGTAATTCCCAAAAATCTGCATGGATTTGTTAATAGGTTTTGGTCAACTAACCCTATGCCAGGTTTTTGATTGGGTACCTTCTTTACTAGATTGTGGGAATGCTATTGGTAAAATATATTTTGATTTCAGCAGAGCATTTGATAATGTACCCCATGACATTCTGATTAGTTAGGTCAGTGTTGTCCAAACTTGGCCACTTTAAGATGAGTGGATTTCAACTCCCAGAATTCCCCAGCCAGCCATGCTTATCTGTCCACTCATCTTAAAGTGGCTAAGTTTGGACAACACTGAGTTAGGTAGTTAACTGTGGGCTGGATGGCATGACAATTAATGGGAGAAGTAGGTGGCTAAGAACTATTTTCATTAATTATTCCTCTAATCTTAAATACTTTTATTAATGATTTTGATGAACAGGTAGAGGGAATGCTTGTCAAATCTGAGATGTCACAAAACTGGGCAGAATAGCTGGTAACAGAAATAAAATTCAAAGTGAATGTGAAAGGTTAAATAAAAGGGCTGAAGGTAACAGAATGAAACTTAACACAATCACAGTATTCTTCACTTACATATATATGTACTTACTGCCCTATTCCTTTTTGGAGTAAGAAATGTGCAGAAAAATGTAAGAAATGGTAAGCCCTCCCCCACAGAGTTAAGCCCTGAAGTAAGAAAAGGAGATACTGTATAGCTAAATCTAACTTATACCAACATCATTCAGGTTTTAAAAGAATTGTGACCACCCTCTACATAGCTCACAAACACTGTCTGGGATCCTGACCCACAGTTTGAGAAATGGTTCCTGCAGATGTTTTCCCCCATGGATTGCATTCACTTAGAATGTTCTTCATGTAGAAAACAAAATTCAAATGCCCTTGTCAGAGGATGATAGCTTTGTGAAAAAGAATGATAGTTGTGAAAAAAGATATTGGAATAAGAGTTGATTGTGAACTGAATGTGAATCAGCAGCATGATGGAAACTGGAAAAATTGAGTTAAACTATAATTGAATTTACACATTAAACTATTCTATGGTTTTCTTAACTATGGCTTATTGAATAAGCCATAATTATCTGCATTTACATGTCACACTTAGCCACTAGCAATGGTTTATAAATGTCAGTAGATTGAAGTTATTAAATTACTAAGCACAAATGAAACATAAGGTGATGTATGAATGCAGATAGAGTTTGGAAAAGATAATAGAAACAGTAGAGCTTGTGAAATTTGCAGTGGCTAATTCCTAGCACGGTCAGGTTATAAATTCTTTTAAATTATCATACAGAAACAAATATTGTTCTGAGCTGTGGCTTCCCTTGTTTTAGAACAGTGTTTCTCAATCTTGGCAATTTTAAGACACATCTTAAAGTCCCCACGTCTTAAAGTTGCCAAGGTGAGAAACACCGTTTTGGAGACTTGCCTGAATTATAGTAGACACTTCCCAGAAGTTTCAAATGAATTCTGTCTTTGCCAACACCTTCAGAGAACTTCTGGCTTCTCAGTGCACAGATATGAATATAAATAGTGTGCAAGATTAGCATGGTATCTGTACAGAACCAATTCACCATAGCAAGTGAACGCTAATCACCAATTTCCAGCTGGGGGCAAGAGCCAGAGTATTGTGTTCATGAGGGTGCTCTTTTCTAGTGAAGAGAATCAGGATCTAGGCTGTCCTCAGCCATCAAAGCTCTCTGGGTGGCTTTGGTTGGCTACTGTCTCTCAGCCTATCCTATATTATCGAGTAAGTAGGAGAAGGGAGTACTGTGTAGACTACCTTGAATTCCTGAAATGGGGGATATACATCTACTAGATAAATAAATAAAACAAATAAACAGATAGGTCTTATAAAACATGCCCTGTTTGCCAGATTTCCATTCTTTTCAGGATGTATTAGCAACCAAAGATACTATATTTTAAATGATTTTTCATCTATTTCCATAGAATAAGAGCTAGGAAAAAGCAATTCTATCCTGTTACTTCCAAAATAACGGTTTTCATCCTTGGCTTCAAAACCTTCAAGGAAAGACATTCTGATGGTCATTCATTCATTATTCTTAGAATGCAGCGTTTCTCAACCTTGGCAGCTTGACGATGTGTGGACTTCAACTCCCATAATTCCCTAGCCACCATGGCTGGCTGGGGAATTCTGGGAGTTGAAGTCTACACATCTTGAAGTTGCCAAGGTTGAGAAACACTGTTCTAATGTGTCCTATGATCAAAGTTCTTGACGAGAATGCTATTTAAAAGAAAACATTTTCTAAAACTCCCAGAAAAATTTATAAAAACATTGAAGACAGTAGAATCCTATTAATAAATAAACATCCCAGGAAAGATATAACCCATATAACATTCACTGTACAGCCCTAGAGATCTGTAAATGTTGCATTTCTTTCACAATTTG
The DNA here is from genome assembly GCF_059951505.1 of Python bivittatus. Classification (NCBI taxonomy): domain Eukaryota; kingdom Metazoa; phylum Chordata; class Lepidosauria; order Squamata; family Pythonidae; genus Python; species Python bivittatus. Next base: position 29,373,701 of record NW_028277058.1, on the reverse strand, counting down.
AAATCTTTTCTCAACATTTAATTCAAACTTGCCAATGAAATAATTTAAAGAATTACTTCTTTCTCCCTCATCTGGTTGAACAAATGCTTGTATTATCAATTGAATTTCCTTTGATTAGGTTCATCTTTTTCTTGGATGATGATGAAATCACAGCTGCCAGTTCTTTAGCTGGAGTTGGCCTTCATTCACATGTACTTCTTCCCAAGAACCTCGGATGTCATAATGTATTGGTGTAGACTATGTGTGGATCCAAGCAGCGTGGCCTTTTGTAATTGACAGATGGATATTTTGTCAATGCACAGATTTTCTAAGTGCTGCCCAAGGTTTTTTTGGTATGGCATCCAGTGTGTTGATAACCACTGGAACCACCACTGCTGGTGGTTGTAATATATACCATAATCTTTTAACTTCAGTTTTCAGGTCTTGATACGTTATGATCTTCTCCAATTCTTTGTCTTCTGTTCTGCTATCCCCTGGTAATGCCACATCAATTATCCACACTCTCTTCTTTTCAACCACAGTTAAATCTGGTGTGTTATGCACCAAGATGTTATCAGTTTGTATTCGGAAATGCCACAGTATTTTAGCCTGCTCATTTTCAACTACTTTTTCAACTGTTCCCACCAATTTTTCAATTTTTACTGGCAGATGATAATTTTTCCAGATATTCCAGTGAATCATTCTGGTGACTGTGTTATGCTGTTGTTTATAGTTAGTTTGTATAATCTTCTTGCACAAACTGAGTATATGATCTACTGTTTCGTCTGCTTCTTTGCATAATCTGCACTTTGAATCATGTGATGATTTTTCAATCCTGGCCTTGATTGCATTAGTTCGAATAGCTTGCTCTTGAGCAGCCAAAATCAAGCCTTCAGTTTCTTTTTTTAATGTTCCAGTTGTAAGCCATTGCCAGGTTTTATCTTTATCCACTTTTCCCTTGATCTTTTGTGGAAATTGACCGTGTAATGCTTTTCCTTGCCAGCATTCTGTTCATATTTTTATTACATTATTTTGATTTTCACGTGTTGTTTCCTGTACATTCAGTAAGTTCCAGTTTTTAACTTGCATCAGTGCTTGTTCTTGGCTGTCTTTTACATAATCAGCCAATGCATGCTTTTCTTTTTCAACAGTTTGTTTGACTTGAAGTAAACCTCTGCCTCCATTTCTGTGGGGCAGATATAATCCATCAATGTCATTGTGGGAATGTAATGCATAGTGAATCATCATGAGTTTTCTTGTTTTTCGGTCCAAACTCTCCAGTTCAGGTTGTGTCCAGTTAATAATTCCAGCAGTTATCATATAACAGGTATGGCCCAGGTATTGATACTGTTTCCACCATTCAATTTTGTCTTTAAAAATTTCCTCAGTCTTTGGATGTATTCTTTACTGATCACATTTTTAACTTGTCCATGCTTGATGTTATCCAACTGTAAAATGTCCAGATACTTGTAGGCTTCATCCTGATGGCTCCTAATGGTTTGGCCATTCAGCATATAAATTCCATTACTGTTTGCGATTTTACCCCTATTTATTGCTGCTGTAGCAGATTTCTCTAGGCCAAATTCCATTGCTATACGTGTGCTAAAAATTCTTACAGTATTTGTCAATGACTGGATTTTGACTTCTGATTTTCCATAAAGCTTCAGATCATCCATATAAAGCAAATGTGAGATTTTATTAGCATTTTTTGCTGTTTGGTAGCCAAGATTTGTTTTTGTTCAAAATCACTGAAAGTGGGATCATAGCAATGACAAATAATAAGGGAGATAATGAGTCACCCTGGAAGATGCCTTTCCTAATATTGACAAACTCATATTTTTCATTTCCAACCACCAGTTCTGTCTTCCATTGCTTCATTATTTTTTCGATAGATTCTGATGTTTTTGCTGACACCAGTTGTTTCCAAACAATTGATGATTCAACTATGTGGTAATGAATCAAATGCCTTTTTATAATCAATCCAGACCACATGTAAATTGGTTTTTCGGCTTTTGCAATTCTCTAAAACCATTTTATCAGACAGAAGTTGATCTTTTGTACCTCTGCTTTTCCTTTTATTTCCTTTCTGTTCTACTGGAAGGATGTTATTTATTTCCAAATAATCTTGGATGTTGTCTGCTATTATGCTGGTGAGTAATTTAAACATTGTAGGCAAGCATGTTATTGGCCTATAGTTTCCTGGTGTTGTCCCTTTCACTGGGTCTTTTTGAATCAGATAAGTTTTGCCAATTATTAACCAGTCGCTGATGTCTCCTTTATACAATACATCATTAAGCTGTTTAGCTATAACTGGTTGTAAGCTAGTCTGATATCTGAGCCAAAAGCCATGCAATTGATCATTTTCAGGAGATGTGCAGTTTTTAATCCTTTTCACTCAATGTTTAACCATTTCTGCTGTTATTATTAGTTCTTCCATTTGATTTTTACTAAATTCATCTTCAAATTCTTTTATCCATCCAGCATTTTTATTGTAGTCTTTTTTGAGTTTCTCATTCTTTCCAAAACTGGATTGTTCCCTTTTTGTTTGGTTTTCCATTTTTAGAATTTCTATTGCCATTTATACTTTGGTAGAATCGCATCTTGTCTGATTGGAAGAGCTGATTTTGCTTAAATTGGATGATTCATGCCTCATAGCATTCAATTTTCCCAGCTATTATTATTTGTTGCTTTATGATTTCCAAAGCTTCTTCAATTTTTCTGGTGCTGAGCCAATTTTTTTTTAGGCTTGTCACAATCCTCACACTCTTCAGTTTCTGCTCTTTCGTGTTCTTCTTGTTCTCACATCTGCTCTTAATTTCTTTATCTCGGCCTCCAGTCTGATCTTCCACTTTGGGACTGAATATGATTTTGCTTTTGGGTTTCTAATTTTGATACCCAGTTCATCTGTAACCACCACTGCCGTACTGTAGGCAAGCTGATTGGTCTGTTCGATAGATGTTATTTTAATCCTTGCAAGCACCTTATTCACATCCTCCACTGTAGGTGCCAGGTCTTTTTTGGGCACTACTTTCAGTGCTGACAGTCTTTGTCTTTCTACTGGTAATTGTGCATATGCCATAATTTTCTCTTTTAATTCTTGTCAGAGTGTCAGTTCATAGGTTGTTTTAGTGCTGACCTGTACTGGTTCTATTGTTATTACTTCTAAATTATCATTTCTGTAGTTCATATCATCTGTTTCCTCTATATTTCCAATTGTTATCTGAATTTCTTCTACTAACCTACTGTTGTTTTTGGGTCTTCCATTTTCACAATTTTTCTGAATTTCTTCCAGTTCTGCATCTCTGAATATTTTATTTCCGATAATGAATCTCCTTTGATCTGCTAATCATTGTTCAGTGATATTTGAGTTTGGTGAAATTGCTTTCCACAGTTCAAACATTCACTTTAAGTAGCCCTGCTTTGTTGGTTCCAATTTATAATAGCAGGCCATAATAGTGCGATTTTCAACCACAGTATACTTTTGTCTCGTCTGTGGTTGTTGTTCTTCTAGTAAACCGACAAGCAAAGCCCTGGTTGCCCAGCCATAGCTCCTGAGTCCTGTTGCCTGCTTGTCAATGGATGTCCAGAAATAACACCTGACGTGGTCCTTGTTGACGACCAATCTGGTATAGGATTCATTTTCTGTTTTCTTACCATAGTTAATGGATTGATGGATACACTTAGCCTGGCTCTTCTGCTGAGACCTGTCTGGCTTGGGTGACCCTTCTAGTAGAATACATTACCACCAGCACAGCTCTCTACCTCATCAGAGCATCACAAGCCCCTCCCCCACAACATGGGGGTAACCATGGAGGGGATTATTATTATTATTATTTTGCTAGATGCTGTTGCAATGTCCAGTCAGCAGAGGGCGCAAGAGGTGCAATGAATTTGGTTTCAGAATCCAGGCATAGACTTCTGAAGACAGACTGTAAACTAATTCCCCTAGTAGTAGCTTAGAGATTTTTTGCAAGCGCTGCCTTGTTGCTAAGTTTCTTCTGGTACTCCCCTCCCCATCTGGACTACAACTCCTATCCCACCCAGGCAGCATGGCTCTAAGCTGCCTGGGGGTTGATGACAGTATATCTGGAGAATGCTGAAAACAACATTTTCAGAGAGAGAAAAGGGGCTTCCTCCCTTCCTTTCTTTGTTCACCCCATAGATGATTGTCCAGCTATTTTCATGTTTTGACCCATCAGTTTTATTTATTATTTTAGGCACTAGCTATGGGCTATTAATTGAAGGGCATTAATTAACAGGCACTGAAGATATTTCCATTGAGCTCTTACTTCAGTGAACTGAAGAACATCTGGAAACTGCTGTTCTGTGGATTGATGAAACAAGTGATTCTAGACAGGATCAGTTCTCTCTCCACATCTGGAAAGAGCACTATAGTTCTACAGGAAAAGCTTGGTTTCCTTTCACAAACTAAAGGGGGGAGAATGTATCCACATTTATGTCTGCTCTGTTTTTTTGGATCTATACAGATTAAGGAGTGGTCAATTAGCCATGGGGGAAACTCACATCAGTGAGTCCAATTCTCTGTCAACAATGCTGAACAAGTCAGGCCATGGCTATCAAATGTCAAAATGAATATTATTCCCAGATTAATTTATATTCTGAGAGGAATTCCTGTTCAAATATCTGGAAAATGTTTTCAGAAAATAAATTCTTTGTTTACCAGATTTTTATGGAGTTCTTCAATTCCGAGAATATCCTTACAGAAAATGCAATTGCTAATTAATGAGGGAGGATTTGGTTTTCTGAATCTGGATTACCTACTGTCAAGTATTAAATAGTGGAAGCCAACAATTGGTGTTAAGTTTCTGATTTGGGCAACTTTGGAATATACATATATAGCATCTTTGGTTGGACGGACAGTATTGGGATCTAAATATACTAGAACTCTAGTATCTCTGAAAACAATTATGTCAGAAAGCTATGGAAAGTAGTGTTTAATAAAAAAGATTTGACCCCTTTTCCCATGCTAAATTATGGAGAAACCCAACATTAAAAATTGGGGAAAAGATGGTGATGTGGAAAAATTGGATGGAAGTGGGGATATTGACTTTGGACAAATTGATAGATGATGAAGATGAATTTTTAACATAAACTGTGTTAAGAGACAAATATCATCTATCAGATGTAACCCAATGGCAATATTTACAGCTACACCATTTGTTAACAACATTGTTTGTTGTTAGCAGCATTTTCAGCTTCTGTGGCACCTGAGATACTAGAACAACTTGTTAAATCCATTAAAACTAAAAAAAAACAACCCTACTACTAGTTTTTATAGATATTTGTTATCAATAAATCAATCTGATATACAGATGCTAAAGAATGAGTGGAATCAAGAATTAGAGGTTCCTATATTGCTTAGACAATGAGGAAGTGTCTTAACTTCTATAGCCAGAGTGTCAGTGGACCTTAAATTACGATTTATACAACAAAAAATAATATTTAGAATTTATTGGACTCCACTACGTTTGAATAGAAAAGGTCTAAGAGACATTTTGTTGGAGATGTAATAAGGATGAAGGTTCTTTAAAACACATGTTTTCACAATGTCCCATACTTACTAAATTTTGGGAAAAAGTACTGGATTATATAGATATGACTGTGCAACAAAAATTAAAATTTTCAGAGGATAGTATTCTTTTGAATTACATACCTGTTACATGGAAATTGACAACTGGACAACATAAATGGATTCTTCATGCCCTTAACTATGGCCAAAAGACTGATATTGCAGCACTGGAAAGATAAATGTATGGCCCTGTTCACTCGGTGGATTGAAGACCTGATTATACTTGCCACCTACGAGCAGATTGCCTCTAGACATAGACTTTGTATGGACAAGTATAATGAAATATGGAAGTCATTTATACAAAATATAGTAGGTTAAAGATGACTGATAGTTATACAAATGTATTAGAAATAAATAAATATGCACTTGAATAATATTTACATTAGATAAGTATATATAGAACTGTAACTGTTATAACAATATATTATACTTTGTTTTTTTCTGTTGTTCTTTCTTTTTTTCACTTTTTTTAAGAGACTTCTTATTTTTTTTCCTTTGGCAATGTATGTATTTCTATCGTGATTATCTTTGTGTTTTGCTTCTTTTGTTTCTTTTTCTGTTATTATTTTAAAAGCAATAAAAAATTCTAAAAAGTTAGGGAAGATGGAGCATCTTCTGGTTATTTCAGATTTAGAGTTTAATGTATGGCTCAAACGCCATCACGGTATTAACATGGTGGTGAGGAAAAGCTAATGAGGTTCACTGTAGGTGCAAAAATGATCCTCTTGCACAATTCATTCAACCTTGATAAAAATTTGTAATGTGTGAACAGGATCTTTGGGTTGCCTAAAGCAGCTTTCTTCAACATGCAGTTGCGCTGGGACTGCAATTCCCAGAATTCTAAGCCAGAATGGCAAATATCCATGCCAGCTGAGAATTCTGGAAGTTTAGCCCCAACATATCTGGGAAATTCAGGTGGAGAACTGCAAAGAATAGGACATATTGGTCTGTCTGTATGATAGCTTACTTTGTGTAAAGACAAATATTAATCTCCTCCATAAGCCAAGTTGGAATTTTACTTTCTTGGCTCCAACTGTTTTAGATCAACTCACAGTTGCTATCAGCCATTAAGACTTAACTCAACTAGAGAAAATGCTGCTGAAAGAGGTTATGGACACTTTTCTGAACCTCATATTATAGACAGTGCAATGTTCTTGGATCTTCATGAGCTACACCAAATAGTAGGCAAAATGTACATTATATTGCCATGCATCCTGTTTGCTTTAAAGTAAGCACATGGTGATCAAGTCTGACTGGGGCCACTGCCTAGAGGGAGAAGATACTATAATCCTTTTTACCAAAGCACCTCTTATTTGGAAAAAAGATCACAGCTGTTAAATAAGTTTTTCTAAAGCTTATGTTCTCCTTAATGTGTTAGTCTTTGAGGTGCCCCAAGACCCTCTGTTCCTTTTGCTGTTAACAGTTTAACAACTGAAAAGTCACATCAGAGTACCGTGATTTAAAGGCTGATGGTTGACTGTTCCTTTATACAGGCAGATTGTTGGTTAAAAGCACAGAATAGTTGATTGATGGGAACTATCTATTAGGAATTGATTTCATGAAATCTCTCATGTGGCTGCTTAAAGACATGCCCATCAGGGCTTGGACAACTTGACACCCTTCCAATTAAGCACAGATTATGCATACTGTGTGTGTGTATTTATGTATGAAGAGAAGCAGAGTATTAGTATTTTGTGGCTCAAGAGCCACTGTCATCAAGATGTAAGCTGCTTTGACATCTACACTATAATAATAATAATTAGCATGTTCCTTTCTTTAAAGTGAGTCCCTTGGCTAGAAATATTTACATCTGAGACCAGCTCCTCCAGGCTAAGATTCAGTCCTAGCAGGAAAATCCAGCTAAACAAGTTTAATCGGTCAATTTGGTAAATAGAGTCCAAATGATGTAGCCAATAGTTCACTGTGATTGTATTTAGAGTTCAGCAGGGGCTCATTGACTCTTATCCATTTGCCTCAAGAAATATCACCAGCATACAAAAATGCCTTTGAACTATTAAGACTGCATACATGTTTATCTGAGAATAAGCTAATTGTAGAGAGTACAATTTACTTTGGAATAAACATGCTGAACTTCTTCAAGGGGCTTCAAGATACAAAAGACTTTTCCACTTAAAATAGCAGAGTGTACCTAGTCTTTATGTCTTAAAGAATCCACTATATACTACATTCAGAATCAATAACTAATATTAATACATTATGAATAGTCATGCCAAAATCCCTGAATGCTATTTTATAGGACTTTGGAAGGAATAGTAGCAACCAGGGATAAAGCTTATAAAGACTCTCCAATGAAAATGCCTAGTTAGATCAAAATAGCTTGGCACGAGAAATGAGTAATTCACAATGAATAATTCATCAGTTGCATTTAGCATTTCATTGGCTCTGCAGAATCTCTATAAGCAGATGCCAGTTCTTTAAAACATCTTCATTATTTTCATTTTTACTAACCTTTCTGTATGTATGCTCATTTTTTCTTTTTCTTTTTTTGCATTGAATAAAATCTGGCAGCAAAAAGAATGGCTTGGGCTTACCAAGTAGGGAAGGGGTGGGTTGAGACAAAAATCAGTTGTCTTGTGCCTTCTGATGTTCTGCAGGCAAAAATATGGGCACTCATTAATAACCCTCTTCTCCTGCCAGGGATCACAGCCTGGGCTTCTATTCTATTTAATATTGCTTGAAGGGATTTATCTGTGCTGTTTATTGCCTCAAACGCTTTCAGTAGCATTTCCTGGGCAAGGTTGCACATGTGTATAGAGAATGCCACACTCACTTTCCATCAGTGTGTGTGCATTTACATGTTGCATCTGCTTCCATCTCAACCCAGATGCTTAATCTGCACAGGTCCTGAGAGTATTTCTTTAAAGAATAGCAACTTTAATGATTCATTCCAGTAACATTACTTAAAGGCACCTCCCCCCTGCTCCAGGTTGCTGAAGAGAAAATGGAGGTCATGATTCTCTTTGGTCAAATATCTGGTAAACTGGGATTTTGAAGCATATGCTATTTTCTGTTTGGACTTGTTCATATCGGCATGTACTTGCAGCAGGGCACAGGGCCATGCCCCTATGCCCAGCTTTAAGATGTCTTAGTGCTGTATTGAACATTCTTCTGTGTATTTCCCCAGTTACTAATGGAGATCTCTTCCACACTGGCCAGCTCCCCACTACTTGATTGGAAAATGCATGAGTTTCCCTGCGGTTCTGCGGGCAATGAATTCTCTTCACTGATATTGACCAAGTATGGATGTCTTTTGAATATCCCAGTCTAAAATCACACAGGGCTTTAAAGATCAAAATCAGTATGTTCCAGTGGGCTGGAAATTGAGTCAGTTATTTGTTAATAGTTATTTGTTCACATCCCAGCTCAAGGATCAGAAGCCACTAATGTAGGTAAAGCATGCTTATATTCAGACATAGCAAAAATGTTATAGAAAAGGATGATGTACATTTAAAACAACAACAACAACAACTTTTCTTCCAGTAGTTCTGCAGCTGCTGGACCTGGATGCTCAGCCAACAGTCCTGAGTCCTGTAGCTCACTTGTCACCAGATGTCCAGTAACTAGAACACCTAACATGGTCCTTGTTGACCCAGGCAATGACCAATCCAGTACAGGTTTCTGTAAATTATGTCTCACCAGATTGTTTATGGGAGAAACACTCTTTGTCTGGTTCCTCTGATGAGACCTGTTCAGTATGGTTGAACCTCTGGCATAGCTCTCATCCTCCTTGGAGCACACAAGCCCCACAACCACGTCAAGGTAGTGCCTCACTGGGGGAAAAGGAAGAAAGGAAGAAAGCAAAGATAGTACCAATAGTTATAGGTGCCTTAGATGCAATCCCAAAACATCTGGAGCACCACTTGAACACCATAAGCATTGACAAAATCACCATCAGTCGATTGCAAAAGGCAGCTTTATTTGGAACAGCTTACATCCTGCAACGACACCTTTAAAACCAACAAACAACATCTGCCTATCCCAGATCCTTGGGAAGGACTCAATAGGTGGATAAAAATGCCAAATCCAGTTTAAACATCTGGCTGAATGTGAGACCAACTATAACAACAACAACTTTGAAAATCTGAAACAATATATTTGTGTTGTTCATCTGTGGAAGTTGATAGGTCACCTTATTATCCTTTCTAGAGATCCAGCATCAGTCTCAACATGATCATGGTGGCCCATTTGTTACAGATATGCCTATTTGCCTGCTACAAAGACCATTTTGGGGACTTGGATCTAGCTCCAAGAGATCCTACTAGTTGCATTATTATGCTCAGTGATTTCATATACTGTAGATATTAAATAGCAAATGGGACCAAACAGAATTCTGCAATATTGTTTGCATAACATGAACACCAAGGAGTTCAGCTGTACTCCCTCAATCCACTATTGAAATCAGTTGTGCTGATAGGAATGGAATCAGTGCAACAAACATCCTTGAAAGAATTGAAGGGGAATTGCACATACATTACCATAAATATAGCTATCTGGGAATCTACTTTTTTTGTATCCTGGATCACATGGAGAGCTGTACTCATGGGATAAGCAAATGCAAGAACAAGTCCCTTCGCACCTCTCAGCTCAATGTATGGAGGATGCAGAAAGATTGGGATCAAGCTTTGTGCATGGCCCCACCCTCTTCCAGATTTGAACTCCCCATGCATACAGGCCATTGCCTGATTATGGCTCTGTGCCTCCAGTTCTTCAGCCAGTCTAGTTAGAAGGAAACAACATATAATGCAACTTATGCCTCCCTTATTGTACTTTCCCCTATTGAACCTTCTCAGATGTTGGTATCTACAGAGGACCCCCATATTTACCTATAACATTTAAAAAGTTCTTACTTTAGAGTGGCCCTACATTTATGTAAAGTCTTCAAACCAGCAACATATATTTGGGCAAAATTATATGCCATGACTGTGAGGATTTCAAGCTTTATGACCAATCCACTATTACACTGTAAGAATATCATTTTAACTGTCTTGTATGTAAACCTAAGATTTAAATTGATTCTTAATTATGGTTGATAGCTGAGATCACAGCATTTGTTTAGTCCTCAGTCAGATAGAGGATTTGGCATGGTGGATTGTTCAAGATGAAAAAATTGCTGCAGATGTTCAGACTTGTAACTGGCTTTGTCCACATAACAGAGTTGTAATCATTCATTTTGAAATGCAATTTAATTGCATCTGTTTACACATTAGAAGGCCTAGGATGTTTTAAAGATTTTCCCCCCCTACTTGCTTCAGAAGAAGCTTCAGGCAGCTTAGTTGCAACTAGCTTCCCTCCAGCTAGTTGCGCTACACTTTCCATATTTCCCACGTGGGGAGAATGGAAGTTCTCTAGCACAACTGGAAGGCTTCAGGTTGGGAAATGCTGCTGAAATTTTTCTCTTCCCAGAAAGTAATCAATTGCTTTCCTCCCTAGGTATACTTTGATTCTACAGTAGAGTTTCATATTCAAAATTCAAATCTCTTATCACTACATTTCTGGAAAGTAAGGCTCAAAAAAATAGACAGATAGGTGGAGTATATTTGATATATTTATTTAAAGAAAGCCCACAATATCTCAGCTCCAAGCTGTGGTTGGAAAATGGGGGAAGTCATTTGGTCTGCTTTCTGAGAGGAGAGAGTGAATCTGAACAGAGTTCCTTCATGCTGTTTGCAGCTGTTAGCAATGGTGTCTGCAGAGGAAGTCAAAAAAGGGAAGGGGTAAGGCTTCATGTGTGCTCCTTGTGGACACTACTGGGTGTTAACCACTATGTTTTTTCTTCAGTGCACTGCAGAATTATGCTATATCTTGTTTCATGTTTTAGTTTATGAAGTATCCTTATGAACAAACAGAAAAGATGCACAGCACTGCCCTTTGTCCTGTTTTTATTTTATAAGTTAAAAAAACAAAAACATGAACAGTTAATTTATTGGATCGGAAGAATGTGGCATTGGATAGGAAAAAAACTGATTTTCTCCTAGCTCTTTTTTTTTTTTTAACTAGCAAAGCATAAGTGGGGATTAAATAACTGCATTGGCACACCACGGAGCTGGGAGATACATTTTTAAACCCAAATGAGCTGGGAAGAGTTTCCAAGAGTTCCCTATCAAGTGATCTCCATCTGGATGGAGCTCCCATTTTCTGACAATAATAATGAGAGGGACAAGAGACAGAGGAAAAAAAAGATGGGGGCAATATTTGGTATGCATTTTACCTGTCATTTTGTTTGCTCCTACAACTTTGAAGCTTCTTCTACATGCAGTCTCTAATTTATTAATTCAGCCTGCAATCCAAACCCATAAAGAGCTGAAAACACATCTATGTCTCTCTAAAATATATTTCCATTTATGGAGAGAGGCAAAATGGCATCAACTACTACTGAACTGGCATTCATTTTTTAAACCCAAGAAGCAGAAACTCTGCCCACTATAGAATCCCTTGCCTGAGGGGATTGCTTTGAGCTAAGGTCTGGAGTAGCAGCCAATTTCCTAAAGCATTTTCATATATCAGTAGTAAATTATGTAGATTTCAGTGACATGGTGCTAGATCCTTTCAGAACAGCCTAGGGTGGCACTGTCTCTGGTGCAAATTTCACATTTGAGCTCAAGTCTCATTTTTCTTGGTGCTGGTGCCTTTAAAATAGTTTGGATGAACTCTGTGGGTTATTTTCTGTTCAGTGGCAAGGCACCATGGATTGGTAGTTTCCTTCATTTTTAAAAGCATCATATAGAAAGCATGAATTCAGTCCATAGAGTGAAACTGAAACAGTGTTAAATCATCTCAGCTTCAATCTTCATCACCATGTATAGATTCCAAGAACATTTCTCATGATATTTTATTTATTTTGATTTCTGTAATGAAATCTTCATCTGAGGCTCCAGGCATTTTTCTGTAATTCATGGTATAAAAGTTGTTCCAGTGGTTTTGTGGTCCCTCCAGTAAAGAACCACAACATTAATTATATTTAATTAGCATATCAGATCAATAATATTTACAGTTTAAAACAATGAATTGCTTTTTACTATAGCTAATTTTCTTTTCTCTATTAAGAAACACATACCCTTCAGCAATACCAATTCTTGGATATGCTTACAGAATTACAAGGAAAAAACAGACGTTTAGGTGATTCAGAACAGAAGGTGACCCACAGATATGGAAGGTCACATACATTATTGCCATTCAGAGCTGGTTTCCATAATCTGTTATCCTGGCATTGCAAATCCCATGAGTTGTTTTATAGATATGTATTTGTTATTATATATATTCAGTGACTAAATATATAGTATATGCATTAAAAGAAATGTGTGGGCCTAAGACAAGTATTTATTTTGGAATGCAAATGTTTCCTTTCAATGTAAGCTTTTCTAGGGTGGAAAATATACTAAATTATAAAACTAGTATCTAAAAATATAAATTAAGAACACCAGCCTCACACAGCCTAGCAAAACAACTAAAATCTAAGAACAAGCAATTAAAGTGCCTATTAACATGACCACTAAAGAGCAAGAACAAAAAATAGTAAAGAAAAATGTATTCACAATTAACCTCGCAGGACAAGTGCAAACATTTGAATTAAAAGGCAGCGGAGGATAAAAAGGTCTTTTTCTGCTGCAAGCTCTGATTGAAGGACCCCTTTGAGGCTGCTCTGCAAAGTGATGGCTCAGCAAAGCCAAGCCACATCAAAGCAGGTGCTTCAAATACCTTCAGCTGCCCAGAAGACACCTCCACTGGCACGTCTGGCAAAGCAGCTGGTTGAAGCTACGCACAAGTGAGATAGGCACCATATACCTGGCTATGATTAGGGCTGTGCAGCGGTTCAGTTTCAAAGGGGAAAAGGTGTTTGTGAGCGTGTGTGGACATGCACACAGCCCCTGTCAGCAACTCTTAAACCAAGTACTCTCCTGGTGGGCTGTCTCCGTTTCCACATACCCCATCATCCACAGGCTCATTAGGTTCCGTGAGTATATTATTCTCAATGGGTGTTGAACACTATGGGAGCAAGTGTGATGGAATGGAATTATGAAGGCCAGGCTCAGGGAGATAAGTGTGTTCTTAGTTTGCCGGAGGAGTGTGGGAAGTTCAAGAGGATGAGGCTGGCACCTCCCTGAGGAATTCACGGTGTTGTGGCTGGCTGGCTTGGGAGCTAGGTTTCAGTCTGGGGAGACTGATGTCAAGTCTAGCCCAAAGAACTCCAAGAGACGATGCAAATTCAGTTCTACTGTGTTTATTAGCTACAACCTCTAGACAGAAAATCTCCCCAGACTGAAACCTAGCTCCCAAGCCAGCCAGCCACAACACTGTGAATTCCTCAGGGAGGTACCAGCCTCATCCTCTTGAACTTCCCACGCCTCCTCCGGCAAACTAAGAACACGCTTACCTCCCTGAGCCTGGCCTTCATAATTCCATTCCATCACAGCAAGTTTGTAAAACCCACTAAAATAGATTCTATCAAGGCGCAGAAAGCAACACTGAAGAGAGTCTGCAAGCCATTCTGGTTTTCTGGAAGTGGAGTCTGCAAGCCATTCTGGTCAAAACCATACAAAAAGGTTTGTGCTATATATGCTCAAAAATATGTATGCTTGAATATAAACAAGTCAATAGCATTTCCTTTAATAAAACCTCCAGCAAGGAAATTTGTTTTTTTGTCATGCAGATTTCCTTTACATGCCAGTGTACATTAGGGAAACTTCTATGCACAGGCTCCATATTTTTGGACAGCTCACAGTTCAGATTTGTTTCTAAACTGACCAGAACCATACACCCTGAAATGTGGAAGCAGATAGAGATGTTATATTCCAGTTAGTGGGTCTCACATCACAGAAAGGAAGCACATCCATAAGCATTCTATAGCAAATTGAATTGAATATACAGGTAGTCCTTGTTTAGTGACCGGTGAATCAGTCATTAAACAAAGCAGTGGTTAAGTGAAAATCATGTGAATGCAACTGTGCTTACAATTTTACTTCAGTTTTCCTTTGCTTCTTGCTACTACCTTCAACTGAATGGTTTTGTTTTGTTTTTTCTCTTTCTCTTTGAGGACATCTTGGTATGGGGTAAATAAGTGAAAATAAGAGCAGGTTATACATGTGCTGCCATTAATCTGTGTGTTGACTTTTAATTTAGAATTTGTACGATAGATATCAAAGAACAAGAACACTAAAGGAGATGCCAGGATGGTAATAAATCTTGAAAAAGTTTTATTAAGAAATTGTCCCTGAATATACTTACAGCATCAGAAGGATACAACCCCAAATATCCAGTTGGGCCCAAATGGTGGGGAAGGCCAGAACTCGACTCACGAGGAAGCCGGGTAAAAGAGCAAATCTTATAGCCCTTTTCCCCACTCCCCCACCCTTTGGAATGCTCACCTTGACACTGGAATAATTAGCAAGAAAGAAATTAATGTTTATATTTACATTCATTGTAGATGAAAGGATGACAGGAGAATAAGCAGGCCCACAATGGGTAATACACACCAGCTGTTTGCCTAGCACACTCACTGGAGCAGCTTAGGAGGCAAAAGAAAGCTCTTAGTATGAAACTGATTAGAGTCTTGTCAATTTCAGGCAGCATCTGGGAGCTGGCCTGGAGTTCTAATCAACTAATTAAGGTCACAGAGCTGAGCTTGTTAACTTGTGGTTAGCAATTTTTAGAGATGTGCTGCACAGAAAAGCACCTCAGGAAGAGAAATCTTGTTTAAGCAATCTCTCCGCCGTGCCAGGAGAGGGGGGAAGAAAAAAATGGATCAGGCATAGGACAACAGGTGGTAACTGACTGTAATGGTGAACATGTGACTGAGAGATTGAGAGAGAGAGAGAGAGAGGGAGAGAGAGAGACTGTGAATGTTGTAAATGGAGCTATTGGTTGCAAAGTTACTTTTTCATCACCGTAGTAATTGTGAATGGTCACTGTCTGAGGCAGTTGCTAAACGAGGACTACATGTAAATGATTTCCTAGGTGGTCTCAATTTGCATTGTTGTAGGTACAATCTTGATGAAAAATGCCAGGGTTGTTTTAATGAAAGCAGATTGAGAGTTAAGATATAACACCAGGTCAGAGGGCTAAATGCCTTCCTGTGATTATGTATGCAGGTAATAATCATATGAAGAATGACTACTCTGAACTGAATTGTATATAAAAATAATGAAGAATATTGTGGCAAATGAAAGATTGTTGTGTTGCAGCAGACAATCATGGCTACTCCTCTGTTAACTTTTGAGTAGGGACTATATACACAGAGTGCCAGGTATTCATAATTATGATAGTTGAGCATAATGCAATCTTAATATCATAAACAGCTTAAAAATACCAGCTCTCCACTTATTTGCCTTGTGCACACACATTCTTTCCCAAAATAATGAGATCTTCCAGATGAAGGAATAGTCCTTGTACTGGGGTGGGATGAGACTCCTACTAACCATTTGACACTGAAATCATGGAGTAGCAAGCTATTTTGATATATCCCTGTGGTAGTGACATTATATCTATGGGTGAAGAAATGCTATTTCAAATTAGCATATTCTGCTTTAGAAACACAAAGTATCACTATTTTATGCTTGAAAGGTTATTCATTATTTTCCTTGGTGATTTTTTTTTTTTGGCTCAGTCTTAAACCTCCTCTCCCATCTCTAGGATTCGTCTATAGAAGCCTGTTGGCATGACCAGGTGCAGGGGACCCAATGACAAATTGCTGGTAAGACAGTAACATGACTTTGGAAAACCATGAAGGCTTGCTACCACAGCAGGCACTTGAAACATCAAGAAACAGTAGTAATTTATTTTCTTTATTTTTGTAAAGATGAGAAGTGGTGTATATTTAGGCATAAAACTGAGGCGAGTGATAGGGAACCAGGCAGTTACAAATTGGCTGACATTTCTGTGGGCACAGCTATTTACCAGAAAGAACAAAGGCTGGCTGGCTGGCTGGCTGGCTGATACTCTTCTGTGAGCTCCAGACTCATAAACGTACCCTTATTCATAGTGTCCTGTCATCCAAACAGATCTGAAAATAGTTGAACATCAGTCTTAGTTGTGTTTTAACTGGATACCAGGGGGTTTAAAGAGAGAAATAGTGGTCATCTGGAAGAGCCCTGTGAATGATGTAGTCACAGGAAGAAATGGGACATTGTGATGCTACGTGCACCTAAAATATGGCTGTACCAAGACACACATTTGAATGGTTGCTGCTGTGTTTACTCTTCATGCTTGAAAGGTAAACCGGTAGTCTGATTTTTGTTCTTTGTCTAGTCTTTCTCCATTGTCTTCAAAGGTAAGTTTGGAAGACAAATCCAGACATTGTGGCGGTGAAGTCATTTGGCCAGCCTTAGACTGGCTGGTTCCAGAAATGATACAAAGTATTTCCAAAGTTTAGGTGGTGTTTAAGGTGGAATTAAGAGTCTCATAGTAAACAGAGAGTTCTAATCCACATGCTTGTGCAGGAGTGGTAGTATTTGTTCTAGTGAATCAACAAGAAGGAGTTGCTTAATGTTTTCTGCTGATAATTGATACTTCCCTATACACCATGAATCATCATCTGATTTGATTTTTTTCCAAGACAGATTCTTAAGCTGAAGAAAAGCTCAATACAGGAATAAAATATCAAAAGGAGATGTGAGAAAGAATCAATTAAAGGAAGAATTAACAATCCCCCTTTCACATATCCCCCCGCCTTGTATCACCATTAACCAGAAATCACAAAGTCTGTCTTTTATATGCCAATGTATGCAGTCTACCTCATTCAATGAGACTGAGTGTAGGAATTCATATTTAGAAATATGTTCTTTCTCAGTTTTCCTTTGGGGCTTAAGGCAGTGCAGATGAGAGGATCTCTTCTTTATCCTCCCAACAATAACTCTGTGAGGTTGATTTGGCTAAGAGATAATTTCAGTCCCAAATATAAGTTTAAGCTCCATGGTCAAGAGGAGATTTCAACTTGCTCACCCTTAGTCCCTGTCTAGTACCTTAACCATTATACTACTTTCTAAGCTATGCTTCACTTTTTCTTGAACCTTTAAGATGGACCACACAGAATAAATACATTATTTGTACTCTTCTGTTTGACTCTTATCAGTATCTTCTGTTTTGTTTTTGGGTTTTTTTGCTTTTCCAAAGACTCATCACTTAAGGAAAAGGTTGTTGATTAATGTCCTTTCCCAACTTCACAGAGATGTAATGATTACATTTTCTGGAGACACTTTTAGGTCTTTAAGAAGCCCTAAGCTATAACTTGTTTCATCAGGATTACGTGCAATGGCTCAGGCTTTGTTACAATCTGCTTGATCCCTATCAGGCAGTTTACTCAAAACTGTCTCAGATCAAGTTTCAAATTTTGCAGCCCAGAACAGATGTGATTTTCCATGCAGCATCACTGATTTAAAGAAACTTATGAAAGGGATTCAAAATGCTTTGAAAATAACTCCAGGCCACAAATGAAGCAACACTTCAAGTCTAAGAGCTGATCAGTTTCAGGCATGTTAACCAAAAATGTTGCTCCAACTGGTTGTTACATGGCATCAAGATGAAAGAGAGAGAGAGAGAGAGAGGGAAAAAGAAAAGCTGGTAGATACTGTATATATCAAGCAAGCCTGCTATCATAAAAGTGTGGCAGGTTAAATATATAGACATATATATGTAGTGCAGAAGATGTCAGTTCTGTCCTTAGATAATTTTTGTAAACCATGGTACACAATCTTTTCTTGGCCAAAGGTAGTGCTTGGACTTTAAGTAGCATGATGTTGGGACTACACTCCAAAATGTAAGGGATGGGGCCAGTCCAAAAATTAAATTTCATTTCCTTTGTTTAATTAAAATTAAATATAGTTAATACATTCATTTTTCATCCAGGTACATAATAGTTTCCCCTTCATGGATCACTGCCTTGTCGTGGCGAAGGGGCTTGCATAACTCAGTGAAGCCATGAGCTATACCGTGCAGGGCCACCCAAGACGGACAGGTCATGACAGAGAGTTCTGACAAAATGTGGTCCACTGGAGAAGGAAATGGCAACCCACTCCAGTATCCTTGCCAAGAAAACCCCATGGACAATGTTAAAAGGCTAAAAGATATGATGCCGGAAGATGAGCCCCTCAGGTCGGAAGGTGTCCAGTATGCTACTGGGGAAGAGCGGAGGGCATTTCCAAGTAGCTCCAGAAAGAGTGAAGCGGCTGGGCCAAAGCCGAAAGGACGTTCAGCTGTGGATGTATCTGGAAGCGAAAAGAAGGTCTGATGCTGTAAAGAACAATATTGTATAGGTACCTGGAATGTAAGATCTATGAACCAAGGCAAGCTGGATGTGGTCAAACATGAGATGACAAGATTGAACGTCGACATCTTGGGAATCAGCGAACTGAAATGGACGGGAATGGGTGAATTTAATTCGGGTGACCATTATATCTACTACTGTGGGCAAGAAACCCTTAGAAGAAATGGAGTTGCACTCATAGTGAATAAGAGAGTGGGAAAGGCAGTAATGGGGTACAACCTCAAAAACGACAGAATGATCTCAGTGCGTATCCAAGGCAAACCATTCAATATCACAGTCATCCAAGTCTATGCCCCAACCACTGATGCTGAAGAAGCTGAAGTTGACCGCTTCTATGAAGACCTACAACACCTTCTAGAACTAGCACCAAAAAGATGTCCTTTTCATCATAGGGGATTGGAATGCTAAAGTAGGAAGTCAAGGAGTAATCGGAATAACAGGCAAGTTTGGCCTTGGAGTACAAAATGAAGCAGGGCAAAGGCTAATAGAGTTCTGTCAAGAGAACAAGCTAGTCATAGCAAACACTCTTTTCCAACAACACAAGAGACGACTCTACACATGGACATCACCAGATGGTCAATACCGAAACCAGATTGATTATATACTTTGCAGCCAAAGATGGAGAAGCTCTATACAGACAGCAAAAACAAGACCAGGAGCTGACTGTGGCTCAGATCATGAGCTTCTTACTGCAAAATGTAGGCTTAAATTGAAGAATGTAGGGAAAAGCACTAGACCACTCAGGTATGACTTAGATCATATTCCTTGTGAGTACACAGTGAAGGTGATGAATAGATTTAGAGGATTAGATTTGGTAGACAGAGTGCCTGAAGAACTATGGACGGAGGTCCGTAACATTGTACAGGAGGCAGCAACTAAAACCATCCCAAAGAAAAAGAAATGCAAGAAAGCAAAATGGCTGTCTGATGAGGCTTTACAAATAGCTGTGGAAAGAAGGAATGCGAAAAGCAAGGGTGAAAGGGAAAGATATAAGCAACTGAATGCAGATTTCCAGAGAATAGCCAGGAGAGATAAGAAGGCCTTCTTAAATGAACAATGCAAAGAAATCGAGGAAAACAATAGAATGGGGAAGACTAGAGATCTCTACAAGAAAATTGGAGATATGAAAGGAACGTTTAGTGCAAAGATGGGCATGATAAAGGACAAAAAAGGCAGGGACCTAACAGAAGCAGAAGAGATTAAGAAGAGGTGGCAAGAATACACAGAAGAACTATACAAGAAAGATCTTAATGTCCCTGATGTCCACGCTGGTGTGATCACTGACCTTGAGCCAGACATCCTAGAGAGTGAAGTCAAGTGGGCCTTAGGAAGCATTGCTAACAACAAAGCTAGTGGAGATGACAGGATTCCAGCTGAGTTATTTAAAATACTAAAAGATGATGGTGTTAAAGTGCTGCACTCAATATGCCAGCAAGTTTGGAAAACGCAACAGTGGCCACGGGATTGGAAAAGATCAGTTTACGTTCCAATTCCAAAGAAGGGCAACGCCAAAGAATGCTCAAACTATCGCACAATTGCACTCATTTCACATGCTAGCAAGGTTATGCTCAAAATCCTACAAGCTAGGCTTCAGCAATACATGAACCGAGAACTACCGGATGTACAAGCTGGGTTTCGAATAGGCAGAGGAACTAGAGATCAAATCGCCAACATTCGCTGGATCATGGAGAAAGCACGAGAGTTCCAGAAAAATATCTACTTCTGCTTCATTGACTATGCAAAAGCCTTTGATTGTGTGGATCACAACAAACTGTGGCAAATTCTTAAAGAGATGGGAATACCAGACCACCTTACCTGTCTCCTGAGAAATCTGTATGCGGGCCAAGAAGCAACAGTTAGAACCGGTCATGGAACAACCGATTGGTTCAAAATAGGGAAAGGTGTACGACAAGGCTGTATACTGTCACCCTGCTTATTTAACCTATATGCAGAGTACATCATGAGAAATGCCAGGCTGGAAGAATCACAAGCCGGAATTAAGATTGCAGGGAGAATCATGAACAACCTCAGATATGCGGACGATACCACCCTAATGGCAGAAAGTGAAGAAGAACTAAAGAGCCTCTTGATGAGGGTGAAAGAGGAGAGTGCAAAAGCTGGCTTGAAACTCAACATTAAAAAAACTAAGATCATGGCATCTGGACCCATCAATTCCTGGCAAATAGAAGGGGTAGAAATGGAAGCAGTAACAGACTTCATTTATTTGGGCTCCAAGATCACCGCAGATGGAGACTGCAGCCATGAAATTAAAAGACGCTTGCTCCTTGGGAGGAAAGCTATGGCAAGCCTAGATAGCATATTAAAAAGCAGAGACGTCACCTTGCCGACAAAGATCCGCATAGTCAAAGCTATGGTTTTTCCAGTAGTAATGTATGGCTGTGAGAGCTGGACCATAAAAAAGGCCGAGCGCCGAAGAATTGATGCCTTTGAACTGTGGTGCTTGAGAAGACTCTTGAGAGTCCCCTGGACTGCTAGGAGGTCAAACCAGTCAATCTTAAAGGAAATCAACCCTGATTGCTCATTGGAAGGATCGATAATGAAGCTCAAGCTCAGATATTTTGGTCACCTAATGCGAAGAGAGATCTCTTTGGAGAAGACCCTGATGCTGGGAAAGATTGAAGGCAAAAGGAGAAGAGGACGGCAGAGGATGAGATGGTTAGATAGCATCACTGAAGCAATGAGCATGAAACTGAGCAAACTCAGGGAGGCAGTGAAGGACAGGAAGGCCTGGCGCAATATGGTTCATGGGGTCACGAAGAGTCGGACACGACTTAACGACTAAACAACAACAACATAATAGTTTTTCCCTTTTGCCCTAATTGGCAAGAAATGTGATATCTAGCTGTACTAGGGACATTTTGGGAATGGGTTTAGCCCCAGGGTCTCAGGTTGTCCACTTTTGTTCTCAGCCAATGAGAGAAATCAAATGTCTCTTATTAACCAAGGTTTGTTAAATGAACCAAATCTTTGTTTTATAAAGTACTGTCATGGTATAACTTATCAGTACCATATTGTTAAATGAACTAGAGTATCTGTTTTACAGATTATCAGTGTTTCTTAAATGATATTTTAAAAGATTTCTTTTATCAGCTAGCCATAACAAAAATGAAATCTCTACGGCAGCTTTAACAAGTTTCCAAACCAACCCTATCTATCTATCTGACTCTGGGTGGTTTATAGCAGAGATAAAATTCATTTAAATATAATATAAAACAGTCCTAATAATAAAGAACTCCCAAGAAAGATGGAGTGTTGGTGACTAATTTAGGGGAGCGTCCTGAATCCTGGATTGCACCTTCTGGTCCTTCATAGCCAGCAGCACCTCTCCACATATGCTTGCAGGTGTCTTCCTTCATCCACAGCCTCCCTATCAAGAGGCACTAAAGGTGAGGCACCTTTTCCAGCACACACAAGCATCATTTTCCAGTTTTTCTTGGCCACTGCGATGTGGATGCCTTTGCCCCTATGCTTGCAATGGAAAGAAAGAAAGTTCTGTTCTGTGCCAGCCAGCCACATGGGAAATCCACTGGATAGCAAGTTCAGACCTGGTTTTGTAGCCCTTCTGTCATGAGTACTCGCTCTTGGGTTTCTTAGGCTATCACTGACTGCTAAAGGTTAATCTTCAATGCATTACTTGCTGTCTTAAATCTTAGAACATGATAAAGTTTGACTCATTTTGTGTTAAGGAAGTGTTTCTTCCATATCTTCAGCCAACCAGCTTCAACTCCAGAACTTTACTGAGATTACTTACACGGTCAACTGAGCAGGGAATAAGAGAAATGAGATCTACCACTTAGGTTTTGTAAATGAGATGGATAAACTCTACAGAAGAGTTAAAACTCAATGAATCTTTTAGAACAAGAATGACTGATTGATTATATGCCATCAAGTTATTTTTGACTCCTAACAACCACATTTTCTCCATGACGATCTATCCCTAACATATTCTTTCAGGATTCTGAAGGGTGAAATCATCACCACTGTGAATGAGTCCATCCATCTTGCTGCTGGTCATCCTCTTCTTCTCCTTCCTTCCACCGTTCCCAGCATTAGAGCATGATTACCACAACATAATAGGAACTCTTGGTACATGCACTGCCTGGGACATAGAGGCAGTGGTCAAGACAGGCTGCATTGATAAATCATCATAAACATTGAATGGGATTTTTTTGTCTGTTTGTTTCAGGCCTATCATGATGTGTGAAGTCAGCCATTGCATTTTATAATGTGTTTTGTTCAAGAAACCTTGGTTAAAAATCATGAATTTGGCTAATGCAATCAAAAACATGGTAGAGTTATTGATGAATATATTAATGCTTTTCAGTGATTTAATGCTGAAGATTTATTTTAGCATGACGTGTTCCCTAACCTGGTGCTATCCCAGCCTTCCCTAACCAGGTGCTATCCAAATGTTTGGGGATTACAATGGATGTGTTGGCATAACTATAGGCCTTCAGAATATTTCTACAAGGCATCAGGTTAAAGAAGAAAATTAAATATAGCTATAATGTGTTAGATTTGTATGCATTTGTTATTTAATAATGAGGTGAAGGGGGAAGAGAAAGTCCTAGTATAGGTGAATTTGGATTATTCTATGACCTCATGCGACCTCTTAATAAGAGGCTAGTTGGGAAGATCTTATCATTTTTCCCATCAAAATTTTCCCATCTGAATTGTCCTAAATGCCCAGAGAACTGAGTCAGATCAAAAGCTGATGTAGGTGATACTGAAGACATTGACTTATATGCTAGACATTTGAAACCTTAGACTTTTTTCTTGCCATTAACTTTGCTGGCAGCAGGCACACTCTCTTTGTTAACCAACAAGGTGCCTAGCAGCATGTTCTGAAATCTGCATTGTATATAAAGAACTTGTCTCTTATTAGTAAAACTAAAATTATTTAGGTTTGGAAGGTATTTGGCTATGATTGCTCCCTGAATTTATTTGCATAGAGTTTGACCTAACATCTTGTTATCTGAAGAAATCTTCATTTATTTTGCTCCACATATTTTGCCTTGCTTGATGGATAAATCTAGCACAACAAAATGTTCCTGCTTATATTCTGCCCTATTCCACCATTTCAATTCAATATGCTTCTCAAGTCTCCTCATATTTTAAATTCAGTCAGTATCCACTCTCTGAAGAACTTTTGTTTATTCATATTACTTTGGGATTCTGCTTTGAATTCTGCTCATCATCTGCCTATGTTGAAATAGATTCTTTTGTTAAGTTGGAGGAATCATTTTTGCAAGTTTGGAGTTGTTCTGTTCTGAAATAAGATCCCTGGGGCTTGATTTTGGAAGAAACTAAAATATGGAATTAAGCTCTGATCTACCCAGACATAGTATCAAGCTGACCCATAGCATTTATTTTCAGAGTTCCATATTCATTTATTTTCCAGATCACATCTACCACTAGATATGGCTTCAACATCTACATTTCAAAAGGAATGCGTCTTTGCTTTTATTTCAATTTATTTCAGCAGCTTTGAACATAAGCATCCATTCCTCACCCAGTGAAGCCACAATGGTAAAACATACATTGTGATGTCACACCATAAACTTTGCCCTTTCATATTTACATTGAAATGTGACACGCAGACATATAAGGGGTGGGTTAAAGCTGTAATGTCACAGTGCATATTTCATCACTTCTCCCTTTTGCTTCCCCTGTGAATGTCTATGGCTTTGAAGCAAGTATGGATCTTTTGTAAGTTTGAATGTCAGTTCTTCATCCAGGTCTATATAAAGTCTTGTTTTCATTGTATCAGCTTCTTATTTCATGGCAGTGGAACTCTGATGAGTTTTCTTCTATTGGTTTTTTTTTTTTTTGTAGTAAATGGGGCTGTGATATAGGAGGGACCAATGAAGCAGGGATTTATGAGCTCTTTAAGTTTTTAGTAAAAAGAATGCACATTTTCCTCTTTTATTTATCACATTGTTCTCTCTCAGAAACTGACATCTTTTGAGACCCCAGAATGAGTTTTAACACACATTTGCACAGGGGTGTTATCTTGTCAGTTTGGGGAACCATCTGTTAATTTTTTTTCTAAAGCTGGGGGAATGGGTTGGCAGGACAATCAGGAGGGAAAATGCTGGGAAGGTGAGGATAGATAGGAAGACCAGTGGAAAGATGGGGGAGGTATGGCCTGGTGGGTGGGAAGGTTGGGGAGGATCAGAGGGAAAATTTTGGGAGGATGGAAAGATACAGTCAAACCAGCTGTTGCTTGATTTAGATCACATATCTGCATTTTCAGAATGGAATATGCAAGATCTGGAAAATAGGGAAAATCTGGTTTTTTTTTTTTTAAGAATATATTTCTTGCTTGTAACTTAAAATATAATCATTTAGAGAAAGAAATATAACCCTGAGGTCCCATTCACCTGACAGTAATCCTGTAATGTATAAGATTTCCTTTTGTTACTGTTGCATATGATGAAAAGAACAACACAGACAACCATTACATTTTTAGAGTTTTAAACAAATTGCAACTATCATTTTAGCCTGGTCAGATCTGTCCATTGTCAAAATAGTTAAATGGCATTCAACAATTAGATTTTGCTCATATTTTCTGCATAAAAACTGACAGTACTTTCTTTCCTTACGCAATCATAGAATCTTTCTGATTAGTTAATGAAAAAGCAGATTGGCTTACAACTGAGAATATCCATGATGGATTCTAACTTTCACAATGATGATATGCACAGTCTGTTTGTCATGAGATGATTTTAAGCATAGAGGAAAAAAAATGAAAATGAATGAATGAATAAGATCTAACTAACACCTGCTATGACCTAACCATTTTTCCATGTTTCCACAAGGCATAAAACCTAAGCAAGTTTATTACCAACTGCTAATTCTTAACTGACCCATTTAAACATATTGCACAAACACAAGCAGTAAGAATATAACAGTCATTGCAGGCTTCTCTAGAACAATGGATGGCTTCTGTGAGCAGGAAGATAGTGGACTAGATCAGGGATGAGCACTTCTGGTTGCCTACAGGCAACTGGAGTATAATTGGAATCATCCCTCACCATATAAGCTAGGACTGATGTGAGTACCAGTTCAAAATATCCAGAGGGCCACATATTGCCTATCCCTGGAAAAGATGTATCGCCGGTTTAATCCAGAACAACCAAAAGCCATATTAGCTGGTGGGAATTGCAGTACTTTTTAAAATATATACTTTTATTAAAGATTTTTAAAAAGAATATAAAAACTGACACAAACTAATATAAAGTAAGAAAACAGAAAAGGAAAGAAATCAAAGAGCAGTGCAAGAAAGGAAAAAAAGTAAAGAAAAAATAGAAAAGAAAAAAGATACAAAGAAGTAACTTCTGATTTTCTTTACAGCAGTTATAAGTACAATTATAAGTTTACCTGTTACTCTATGGTTACAACACACCCCTCTTCTCTGATGATTAAACAGAATTATAATCTATTCTGTTTAATCATCAAAACCATAAATCATAAGTTCATTTTTTTCTGTTTCACACAAAAAGTCCATAAGGGGTTTCCAGTCAGCAATAAATGTAGATATTGTCTTTTCTCTGATCAAAGAAGTCAATTTAGCCTTCTCAGCAAGTTCCATCATTTTCACCAACCATTCTTCCATTGTGGGTAATGCTAAATCTTTCCATTTTTGTGCATACAATAATCTCACTGCTGTACTGTATGGGAATTGCAGTCCTGACATATTTGGGGGGTGTCAGGTTAGGGAATAATGCTGAACATTGCCTTTGTCTTGTTTCTCAATACGCCCAGTATGACTGCACTTCAGATGGTGAAATAAATTCTTAGTAATTTTTTTTTTTCATCAAAGCTTTGGGAAATATGACCCTCTTTCCAGCTTCATATGAAAATTTGGCCAGTGACACAGCTGCTGCTGGTTATCACGTCTTCATGGCTATGAGTCATCCAGAATCAGTGGTAAATTCTAATGCATTGTGGGAATGTGGTATACAAAGGGGCTGAGACAGCAGATCCAGCAGGAAGCCACTGAGAACTTGTTCATAATTATATCTATGTAATTTGATGGCTTTTAAGTGGAAGAGTATTGTTGGTAAAAAGCCAAGAAACCTAATCTGACATTTCTAATCAGCATCTTCTGTTCTCTTAGATGCTTCTGGATTTTAGGAGATATGAAACAAGGTGTAGCCATTAGTCCCTTCTCACCAAGTTGATGAAGGGGATATTACTAATTGACTTGAACTGGCCTGATTTCAAGCATGTTATATGCTGACCATGATTTAGTGTGGCCTCCAGCTGCTAAGCATTTTCCAATCACTCTAGATTTAGTATAAGCCCAGATGTTATTTTGTCCTCTTATATATTACAACGACATTCTATGATTTTCTGTTTTTCTGTGGTCATCAACATAGACCTCTATTGGCCCAGAAAAGATCCATCTAGTGTTTGCTCGTTATCTTCACATAATAGCACTAATGAAAAGCTATCCATGAGAGCGTTCTCTCAGTCCAGTCACAGGAGAATTTAAAAAAGAAAGAAATCAAGGAACACACTTAAGATTTTCATTAAAGATTAATTTGGAAAAGAATTAAAGCTTCTGATAGCTTACTGTTAGGACCCTGTAAACAAACATTATATGGAAAAATACACTGAACAATAGTTTGTTTCCTTTAAAGCAACTTTCCTGACTGGTGCTGATGTATTGAATTTCAGCTTCTGTATTTTGCAGCCCCCAATGTATCGTTATTATAGACTGTGTCCAAATACTATTCTTCATTAAGATAAAATCCAGAAATACATAAACACATGCATAGAATAAAAAATGTATGGACCAGATTGGGGAACTTTGCTGTAAAATAAAAAAGCAAGTCTCATTGAAGTAGGAAAGATAGAATTCAGTTCTGGTTGATTTTCCCCTTTACTCCAGTGCTCCCTTGATCTTCCTAATAAAAACAAAATGAGGTTGGCTATACTGAGAGAGTTTTGTAGGGTTTTCCTGTAGCTGACATACTGATTCAAACAGAACCAGACTTATGCTGCCCCAAACTGGCCATATAAGAGCTCCTTTGAGAAGCACAACAGAAATAGGGCAAGAAGCCATGGACTCTTAATTGCCACGTGCAGTGAGAGGGTGAAGGCAAATGATGATAGGACATTTGGATAAGAGGTTCAGAAATGAAATTTCCAAAGGAGCAGGGGAATGAAGCTATGGGATGTTTTGTATGCAATATTATTGCACATCTGCCACAGATTTGTACATGTCTATTGCCCATAAACACTTTAGAATGTGCATAAAACTATATGCATTTGATATAATGCATATATATTTATATTAATAAGGACACTTATTCTAGGTCAAGGCTGCCTGACTTTCTACAAGGTTGCTATCAACTATGTATTGAGATCTGAGCCTAGAAGAACAAATGAGTACCATCTGTACACCCAACATAAAAATGAACATTAACAGTCTAAAACACCAAGGATGAAAGGGCGACTTTGGGCCAATCACTCTTTCTCAGCCCAACTCACCTCACAGGGTTGTTGTAGTTGTAGGGAAACTAGGAGGAGGAAGGAATATTAGGTATGTTCACCACCTTGAGTTATTTATAAAAATAATAGAGGCGGGATAAAAAAAATCTAAAAAAAAAAATTAAAAGCCAACAGCATCCTTGCTACAACCATCTCAGTTAAAATACATTTGAAGGCTGTAACTGATACTGCTAAACCCATGTCCCTTAGGAGGACATTTCATGGGCCATGGATCACCAAATACAGACTCTATCTTTAGTCCTGTTCAGAGGTTATATTATCTTGAATGCTGAACGGGTGACATTAAAATTAAAATCCCTTCTGCCAGCATTGCTCCGGTGACATCTGCAGAAGAAAGATATTGCACCTACAGTTGTGCATGTTTAGCCTTCCATATATGCTAGGATCCATTTGTGACTGTGCACAATGCAGAAAATGCAGAAAACCAACCACATTTGAATGATGTTGGTGGGAGGGAGACTTTACTGGAGCATTCACATGGGAGCACTCAGGTTTCTATAATGTGTGAGTGGAACCAGTTAGAGCTATAATTTTCATATTAAATCTGCAACCACAACCTTCAAATCTAAGGGTACAGGCAAATTCAAACAAGTATAAGTAGTTCTTTAAAAAAAGTAGCATAAAATAGTTTACAGCAGGGTTCCTCAGCCTCAGCAACTTTAAGATAGGTGGACTTCAACTCTTCAAAAGAAGAGTTGAAGTCCACCCATCTTAAAGTTGCTGAGGTTGAGGAACCCTGGTTTAGAGCTTTATAAAGCAAAACTAGCACTTTGAACTAAGTTGGAAGTCCCTTGGAAACCAATGTCTACTGCTGAGAACTATATGTACTCATAATCCAACTTGATGACGGATATTAGCCCATTGACCCTTAGTGTGAAGTCTCTGGATGGAGCCAACTTAGAAATAGCAGGAGCCTAGGCTAGCTCTGAACTGACAACAAAGAGTTTTCAGCCTAGCAGAGAATGTGGATGGAAAAATGCTTGCTTGAGTATTTTGCCCTTTCCCCAATATTCTGCATTTGGTAAAGCACAAAGCACATGGCCTCAAAATTTCTTTGCTGCACAGCTGAAAGGTAGAAACATTCTGATATTGGTAGAATAGAAGGAGTTGATAGGAGCACTCTGACTGACTTGTATAAAGTAAGCAATTTTCAAGGACTGCAAATGTGGCAGACATGAAGCACAATCATTTCTCAAAGCTCATTGAAAAAGGAACATTTCCCCAAGCTTCTTGTATATATGAATGGAGGTTGCCAGCTGAATCTCTGGGAGTAACATATTCCATAATTTAGAGACTGGCACAGAGAAGGCCTGTCATCTTGCCCAAGTTTCATAAACCTTGGAGAAACTTCTTAGCAAGCCTTCCCAAGATACCTGCACCACATGAGTTGAGCTGACTATCTCAAGGCAATGTCTGATGTAACTAGTTCCATAACAGGCACCATAACAGGGCTTTATTGGCAATGGCTTGCATATTCATTTGGGTTTGATAGTAGTAGAAAGTCAGTGTAGTAACTCAGAATCAGAGTTACTTTGCAGTGGTGGATTGTCCCACCAGCAGTTTGGACTAATTAGAGCTTCTAGCTCATCTCCAAAGGTTAACCCATGTAAAGTGCATTGCAGTATTGAATTAGGCATGAATTACTTTTGCCAGAGCATCCTAGTTGAGGTAGAGCCCTAACTGGCACACTCACCAGAGCTGGGTGGAGGTTCTTCTGGCCACATTTTCCACCTGCTGTTTAAGTAGGAGCCATGAGTCCAGGAGGGCCTCCAAGATGCAAACCAACTCTGTCAAGGGAAGTGTGACCCCATCCAGAGTTACTACCAGAATTGTTTTTAACAATCACCACAATGTTTATTGACAAAAAAAATAACCTGGTTTTAGAAGGATATAATCTGAGTTTGTTTTGTCCTATCTGGAGTTTGAGGTCATTCATATGCTGTTTCAGGCTATCCATGGCATTTCCAGCCCTCCATGCTGTACTATGCCAGTATGGAAGACTAGAGGGAAGTTAGCAGTAATGACCCACTCTCTCTGTGCTATAATGAATAGGATATATAACTATTCACATCTGTAGTAATCTTCAACACTGACCATGGGCAAAAAATATGAATCTCAGGGAGCTGGGAACCTGCCTTCATAATGCCCCTTCCTCCATTCCAGGAGTCTTGCACCAGTTTTAAAACAAATCAGAAATCTAGAAACTAAATGAATGTACACTTCAAATGTTTGTGTTTTACATTTAAAGCACTGGGCTATCCTGGAACGTAATCAAAATATGCCAGGAACTAAGAGGAACTTAAGTTAGACAGATATTTTGTCAAACCATCTGTGTAAGGTTTGCACAAGATGGAATACACTGAAACTGGTTCCTCAAAACGCAGTGATTCATCCATACGGAAACATTTTGTGATGGCTGTGTATATTTCTAATTCATCTTAATCCTATGAAAGTGTCTTGTAAAAAAGGAAAACATTGTCATCCAGCAACCTCAAGATCACTTCCCCCAGACGTGGCAAAAGAATTTGCGGTCCCAGTAATACTTTGCTCCCACGTAGAACTTTCCATTAAATCCTAGCAGCTAGACCTAAACAATCTGAGAACTGCAGTCTCTGACTTGAAGGACCAACCTCCTAAATCAGTGTTTCTTAACCTTGGCAACTTTAAGATGTGTGGACTTCAACTCCCAGAATTCCCCAGCCAGCCTTGCTGGGGACTTGAAATCCATGCTTCAGTTCTGGGAGTTGAAGTCCACACATCTTAAAGTTGCCAAGGTTGAGAAACACTGCTGTAAATGCCGGACAGGGATTGCCCAAGTATGATTTCTTTGAGTCAAAGGAGAAGCATTTTTCTGCATCTACACAGGCTTTCTCTTCTCTAATTATTCCTTATATATATATATTCATCTGAGAATAAACATCCTTTGAAATCTCAAGGCTAATTTGATATATCTATAAGGCAGCCTTCCCCAGTGTAATACCTTTTAAATTGTTGGACACCAGCTCCCATTATCCTCAAAAAGGAAGGCCTGGGATTATGGCAGTTATAGTTCAACCCATATAGACCAAGGGGAGGCTGCTATAAGACACATCTTCTCTTATAATTCTTATGCTTATATAGTCTTGTTGGACTTCTGTTGGATTTGGATCAAATGGTAAGCAAGTCAAATCTGCTCCCATCTGCTTTATTTATTTGTTCTGTCCTGCTTAACCTCTTCTCTTGATCTGGAGGAAATGTTGGGGAATATGGCACCTTCTGCCTTGCCAGCCTCCCATAACAGTACTAGTTCTGTCAAGATAATTTTAGGGGGGCTATATGCAAGTAATCTGTATTCCAGTAATCAAAATTTCCCTATGTACTATTGTTATTGCACTGGGGTAAGATGCTATAATGGACGCTTACTGTTTTGGGAGATTTCAGTTGATCTATATTTATTTGTATGTGTTTTATTTATTTGTTTATAATGTTTTGATTTTGAACTTCAGCCTACAGGCAATCAGTGAAAGCCTACTGAGATCCTGCTCATATATGAAAGCCTGCTCATATCTAGAAGACATGACATGGAAGGAAAGAGAGAGAGAACCATGATCTCAGAAACAAATTCTTCATGTTAATTCTGATTCTTAAGTAATGACCAGCTAGATACAGTCCAGGCAGAGAAGGAGTCAGATGGGAAAGAACTGATCTTTTAGCAAAGTCGATGAAATGACTAAGTTTCCGTGTTTTCTCTCTTGGCTGCACCCTCATATAAAATGGTCAGTAGGATATTCAGTTATTACATCACTTTTCTCCCCACCTGGCCTATTGCAGCTGGGTAAGATTTGCTTTCCTATTCATGCATCTAGATCACTAGGCTTCTGAATAGAAGCTTGTGCCAAAAGTGATAAAGGTTCAGCCTTTGTCCTGACACATACGTTGGCAGAAGTTATGGCAATATTTTTTGTACATTGAACTGTCATGTGTGCTGAATTCACTTTGTTAGGGTTGTAGCTTCTGGTTTGTATTTGTTTTTGTTTGCAATAGATTCACTTGAGATATGTTTTGCTCTAGGTGGACCTTAATTTTGTATATCTTATTTTTAAAACATAAGCATCTAGTAAGAGATAGAGACTTTGAGACTCTGAGATAGAAAGTTGTTCCTCAGTAGGAATTTTATTTCCTTTTGTCCAACATTTATGATTCGTTGTATGTGTCAGGCATTGTGGTGGTGGCAAAAAAATTAAGATGGCAGCTGCAAATACCTGATTGATGCCCTACCCCTTTTCTACATGTATCATTGACATGGCTATATAAGGATTACTTCCACTTTTAGGGGAAATGAAACATTCCGACCTGAAAGGATTGCTGAATTTTGCCAACAATATAGTGGTAAAATTCAGCATAGCTTTGACCGTTCCCATTTTTGACATCTTTTTTAATGATCCAAGTTTCAGCTCCCTCATTTATTTTTTCAGGTTTCAAAATTACATGGAATTTGCTTACATGGAAAAGTAGAGTGTGGGGCTCATGTTGCCTAGTACTTAAATAACAATTTATACTGTACAGTGGCTGGCCACCTTTTTCCATGAAACAGAATCCTAGGTTTTCAAGTAATTTCTGTTCAAATGATGAACCTGAACTCTCTCTGAACTTGGCAGATATTGAAGCAACAAACAGTCAAGAAGTGGGGGAGGAAAATATGAAGGAATTAAGCAAGAAGCAGAACTCTTACAACACAGCCCTGTTCATAGTCACTCCCTTTCATTGCTAGTCTTGTTGACACTTGCTGAGCATCAGCCAGATCAAGTTAAAAAGGAACTTTGATATTTTATTAGTGAGAAAACAGGAAACTGAAAGAGGTGTTATTTTTCTTCTCAAGACACAGCAGGTAAAAGGTGATGGTCATTTCTTCTGTTGATATTTCAACCTGCAAATTTCATACTTTTTTTTAGCATTGTGTGAGATGCTAACAATAAACAAGTATAGCAAAGCAAATCCCTGGCTGTGCAGTATGAAAAAAGATGATATGTGTCTTTACTCCTGACTAAAATACTTTGGCAGACTACTGGGAGGTGAGATTGATCTGCACCATTCTTGACACTTAAGATACCTCATGGATTAGCAGCTTTGCCAGCTGCTTGTAATGTGATTGTATAAGATTTATAAGATCTGCTAAAAGCAAGAGTTTCTAAAAACTGTCAGAACTCCCATGGCTCCAATTTGTTGGAAAGATATGATGAGCAGTATTAATTCATCCCGTGCAGTGTTATAGTCCTGTTATACTGGGGGGAATTGGCACAATGTTAATGTACTCAAGATGTTATGTTTACCATCCACAGTAAACTAACAGAACTTCAATCAATATGCAATGGAGTAATATGAACAGATCAGACCCACACTTTCACTTCAGGAGTTATGGTGAACTTTGATGACATCCTCATCAACTGCAAAAGTGATCAGGGACAGTTTTCAGTACCAAGAAAGCACTTCCAAGACTGGAAAGAATATTTATTTAAAGTAGTGATGGACATGCCTTCTGGATCCCATAAAGTGACATTGTTTAATTGTTGTGACCTAGGGCATAGAACCTTGTTAGATGTTTTAGGACAGACAAAGATCATTGGAGACAGATAGCTCCACAAACATCTAGGCCCTGTGCCATGCAGGGCTTTATATATGACCACCAGCACCTTGAATTGCACTCAGAAACCCATATGTCTTACCATGTGTTCTTTGGATTCTTCCTGCCAGTCTTTTAAATTAGCCCAGATGAAGAAACACGCATGGCCAGGATTACAAGGAATGACAGAATCTTGAAAGCCTGTTCAAGTTTCTCTCTGTCCCATCTTATACTAAACAAAATCAAGCTGGGTTATTTTGAGGTTTTTTTTCCTCACGCTTCCTTCAATCTCTGGGCTGTGTAATCTCTTCTCCAAGTTCTCCCTCAATAGCTCACTTCTTGTCTTTACAAGGTCAGCTCTATATTCCTTTACATCTCCCAACTTGGCCGATTCTCTTGTGCAAGGAGGCTACTGGAACTGACTGACTTGACATCATTCATGCTTCTTGAGGGAAAGCAAGTTGTTTCCTTTTTTAAAGAAGGCAATGGTTAGAACTCTTCTAAAGAAGCCTACCTTGGATCCTTTGTGATCCAGAGTTAGGCCAAACAGCTTAGAACATGGTGGGCAATCTTTTGATGCCCAGGCTGTATTTACTGAGTTGCATGGAGCAATGCTTACAATAGGAGGAACGCTGATGTAAAGTTGGCAGCACTGTGTCTGCACATGGCTGAGCTGGAGTTTTTCTGTTTTGGAGAAAATTCCAGCTCAGCTGGAGGGGGATGAATTATTATTATTTTTTAATACTTGGTTCACACTACAGTTCTTCTGAGTTCTTGTGCCTCAAAAAGAGGAGGGGGGGGCGGAATCTTGCCACTGATTTTTAGCAGTAACACTTCTAAACTTTGGCAGGGTTACCTGGCTTTAGAAAAGGACTTGGGGAACTGTTTTAGGTTCTGGATCAACAGATTGCTGCACCAACCAGCATTAAAATAAGGGCCAGCCCATGGTAGAAATTATTTTTTTAGAGCCCCGTGTACGAAAAGTTTAAAGAATCAAAGGCAATGTATGAATCAGTGTGTGGATGTGGTAGAAGCAAGGATGGCTTGCAAAGAGAAAAAGCTACAAAGAATTATAGTGTATGGGGCTGGCATAAACCAGATTTAGTTAGATTTCCTTTTTTCTTATAGCTTGTCTTTAATTCTTCTGTTTACTCACTTAATCCTTTTCTCTGCTTTGCATTATCTTACTTACCCTGAAAGAGAATAGTATGATGGATATGTGTATATGTGCACAGAGTGACATCCCTTCTCTCTGATCATTGCACTTATTAACTCTCAAACATATCAGAAATCAAACACGAGTGAGTGCAAAATGCAGACATTTGATAAAATTTCTGCCAGACAATGAAAGCTTGGAGAATAACATTCAACTCCAAATTTTGTAAAGAAAAATGAGAATTTGGATGGTGTTGGTGCAGGAAAGGGAAATTAATTCATCTTTCACTAAAAGCAACTCAACAGCAGATAAGAAAACCACAAATTTGGCAGAAATAAGATACCACACATTATAGCTAGTTATATCAGGTCTTTTAATGTTACAGAATATAAGTTGCTCAAGCTGTGTGCCCATAATTTAATCAGGGAAATAGGAAATATTGCTGTTTAAATGGGTAAAATTTGGTAGTTTTAGTACTGATAGTTAAAACATACCCCGTGCATGTTTTGATCTTACTGACTAAAAGATTCAGAGGGATGACTAATTCATGTTTCATTAGAGTTCAAATTGGCTAGGACTCAGTGAAGTCATTTATACTGTACACTTTGACCTTGATAGCAAATACTCAAAATGGCATATGTGGCAAAACAATATGCAGTTATTCCCCCCCCCCCCACAAATAATGTGAAATGGCAGTTCTCTTCTTGTGCACAATTGTCAGTAAGGAAAACTAATACAGTAGAAGCAACTGCTTGCTAAATTGTTATCATTAATTTACATTAACCAGATGCCCTGAGGAATATGTGGGAAAAGAGACTAGAGAAATGAGAATGTTATTTAAACTGATTATTGTGTTCCATTCCAAATTTGTCTACCTCACCTGAGCTGGAAGAGGAATTCTGAGCTGACAGTGGAGATTGGACCACGAGCTATTGCTTGAAAGCATAAAGCTGGGTTTAGACCAGTGTTTCTCAACCTCAGCAATTTTAAGACGTGTGGACTTCAACTCCCAGAATTGAAGTCCACATGACTTAAAGTTGCTAAGGTTGAGAAATGCTGGTTTAGACACTAAAGAAGAGTTGTCACTTCTTTTCCCACAGCAGAATTTTGATGCCCCTAATGGTTACTAGAGAATCAGAAATTCAGTATATGAAAATTGAAATATGAAGAGAGCAGTACCTTGAATTTCAGTCTGTCATAAAGCTCAGTGGCCTTGTTGGCTGAGGATACTGGAAGTTGTAGTCTTCCAGTTTATATTTTTATAAAGGGCACTAGATTGGGAATGGCTGACATATAATCAATTCATTCTTTGTTGCTAAACCTATAGTTTTTCTTGTTAAGTTCCCCTCTGTTAGAACTCGGTGACTGAATAACGTTGGGCAGAAAAAACACCATGGTTAAAATGTCTGATTCACTGAAAACAACAGTGGTGCCCTAGTTTAATTTTCTGCTTTGAAATTTATAAAAACACACTGCACAGATGAGAAGGAGAAAGGGTGGTTTCCACCACCTGCATTTGTATTTCTGCTGACTTTGGCTGAGGCCACTGGTGTCCAGAAGCAGAATCTGGCAGAAGCACGTGGAGAATACCCCAATAAATAACTCTTTTATATGTAATCACACCATTTTTATGTTGGCATTTCGGCTGCTTCTACCTGGATAAAAGTAGTGTCTGCTTTTGCCCAGAGGAGAATCAGAGAAGTGTATTTTGTTCCCTACACCCTTCCTTTCCCCACTTCTCGCACCAACAGTGGCTCAGCTCAGCAGCTGTCTTGATAAATACCGTCAGTCAGGATTTAAATAGCTTTACATAATTTGTAATAGAGGGCAGAAATGAATACAGGCATTTTGCTGGTCAAGTGGCAGGTGGGGAGTTTTAAGTTTTTATACTAGCAAAATAGAGTCTCTGCTCCCACAAGGGTTTTCTTTTCCTGCCTATTGATTTATTATAAAGTCTGAAAAAAGCCTAGGGTTACAAAAGTGAAGGTAGAAGGGGAAGGTCAGAGGGACTGAGAGGCAGAACGCAAAATATGTCAGCTGGAAAAACTGAACCATCGAGGATAGGAGGACGATGTATTGTTACAGCATTTACCAGCAGAAAGGAAACCTCTATCTTTCCAACATGATGAGACTAATATTAGTTATGCTTGCATTTTCAGTGAACCCTACCAACTTATACTGCCTAATTTCATGCAGGCTTGAATAAACTTTTCTTCTAATGCAGAATGCATCTTCATTCTGGGACATCGCTTCACCGAGCACCAGAACAACAAGGATACAACAACAATACTCTAGGGGGAGGGGGGAGATTTGCTCTTAACACCTGTAGTTTCAGTTGTGTTAACAAGCCAGAATGAACAAAACATGATTCCAGCCAATATGTCCTTTGGTCTTGCTCTGCAAACATATTCAGCTGATTACAGTCAGAATTAAACTGAATAATATCTCTTCTGCTGGGCAAAGAAATAGGTTTTGCACAAAATAAGCCTTCATTCAAAAGAACAGGGGCAGCACATCTCTTGAAATGACATAGTACCAATATACTATGGAACATAGCTTTACCTATGTATTTAATTATAAGGTGCTTTGACATTATCCTGTTCAAAATATAATTATTATTGAAAATGTACCCAGCAGATGGCAGCATTTATATTAGTTTAGCTGATTTTGAAATAAATTAAGCAGGATCAGGTCTGGCTAGGACTTGGATGGGAGACCAACAGGAAATACATTAAAAAACATTCTAGAAGAAGACACTGACAATTCTGTATTGCTGTCATAAACTCTAATGGGCATGTCTGTGCAGTCACCAGAAGTCAAACTAAATTCAGTTAAGCATTTTTTCTAATTCTAGGCTTTCATAGGTTTTATAAGTGGGATTTTATATTTACAGTGGGGTAAAAAGGCACTCACATTTTAATTTTTAATTCTCTTCTGCTTCTCATATATTACCATATTAAAGAATTTTAGAAGCGCTTTTATCCCCGGGCCCTTTCCCATGACTGAGTTGATCAGCTATCCACCCATCTTGAGCTGGCAGAAACTATATTAGCATGACATCTGTTTTCCCCATGGCTGATTCCTATTCTGCCTCTCTTGCCTCTGTTCTCTGTCATGTTAGTCACGTGACTTCCTTCCAATGATGGCCAAGCCTAACAGATTTACGCATCTTCAGACTGCCTGTGGATATTGTCGGAATAAAGGGAAAACACATTGCTACAGCTAAACGTGTCTCACTTTGGGTTGGAGAAAAGATGAAAGCAAGTCACAAAACTTGCCAGGGCATGTTTGCCCTGTGGTTTGGTGTAAGTGGGAAAAGGCACACAGAATGAAATCATTTTTTTTAAAATGCTATAAGTTGCCTTGTATCTCTTCAGTATTTCACAGCCTAATCCTATCATCAAGTTACATCTGCTGATCAGTGATGGAATCACTACTAAACTGTTATGTCAGAAAAAACAAAAACAAAAGCAACAAACAGGAAAAAAAACATGCTTAACATCTCAGTAATGTGACATAGTCCCAGACCATGAATGAATGTAATGGGAGTTATGGCAAGGGAGCAAGAACAATGTTTACTCAGTTTTTCAGTTCTCTCAAAGGATGGCCCTGCGTCCTGGAGACTATAAGCCAGAGGGAGGCGATGCCAATTAAATCAGTCAAAAGGGAATAGAGATTTTATATCAAGCTGCCTGGTACAGGGAACATGGAATGCAAACTGAAATGGTATTTTGCCTACAAAGACAAGAGCACTTTACATCTGCTGGCTGTGGATAATGGGATTTATAGTTCAACACATCTGGAGGATTCTGTTTTGGGAAAAGCTACCTCAAGCCAAGCAAGCAAGCAAGCATGCCTATTTCACTCCTTGAAACTCCTTCCCCACTATGAAGCTCCGTGGACATCACTATGCCATGCTCTCTGTATACCTCAGAGGGTGGGAAAAAAAGAAAAACCCAAGAAATGAAAAAGGAAGTGTAGTCCAGCTTTAAAAAGGATAGCTACTTCTATTTAATTCATTTTATAGCTATGTCTCAGATTGGTTTCACTACTTATGATCACTGTAATGGGCCATAGCTGCTCCATGGAAGAATAGAATTGTCATTTCAGTCACTGTTAGAAATTGAGGCAATTTCTTAATTAATGCAGTCACAAAACTTGCCATGTTGGGTTTTCCCAGGAGAGCCATTTATTTAAACAAAGCAGCTGCTTTATATGTGTGTCCATATTAGAGAGTCATTCAGCAGAATATCAGCAATATTAATAATGACATAAGCATTTTCATCGATCAGCTTTTGATGCTGTCTACATTCTTTGTATCTGGAGCCCTACTAAATCAGGAGAAAGACTGCTTTTGAAACCAGTCTGCGTTCACAGTTCTGCAGGCTGCCAGATCCTCATGCCAGACATGGGATACATATGCTTTACTTTCAGATATTGAATGTGCACCTCCACAAGGCAGAGAGGCATGCTTTGGGTCATGTGCAGAGAGTTTTTCCCCAGCTCCTCTCCCTCAGCTGTTGGAAGAGAGTTTTGATTTCTTAAACACAAAGGCAGAAGCTGGGTCTTGGGGTTAGGAAAAAGAGAGAATTGACATTGTTCTCTGGAGCCTTTGAGTAAAGGTTGGAATCAGCAAGAAGCTGAAAAAGTCCAAATAAGCAAGCAGAGGGTTTTTGCTTCAGCAATTGCCTTATTGTTTCACCTGTTTATTTTCTCTGTCCAAGTACAGAATTCCAGGTAATCTCAATCTTTTTACTGTTCTTGTGTCCAAGAATGTTTAATTTTCTCTTTATCAACTTCTTCCTGGGCTGAAATATAATTTAACAGCAGTTTCTTCCAGCTATCCCTTCCTCTCTCTTTCCTAGGCTACTGTTTGGTGTCTGATGCACACCAAAGACACCAAGTAGAGAGGCTAGGCTCCTCTTCTCTTCTCTTCTCTTCTCTTCTCTTCTCTTCTCTTCTCTTCTCTTCTCTTCTCTTCTCTTCTCTTCTCTTCTCTTCTCTTCTCTTCTCTTCTCTTCTCTTCTCTTCTCTTCTCTTCTCTCCTCTCCTCTCCTCTCCTCTCCTCTCCTCTCCTCTCCTCTCCTCTCCTCTCCTCTCCTCTCCTCTCCTCTCCTCTCCCCTCTCCCCTCTCCGTCTCTTTTTATAAAGAGGCTTGCACATACTAGACTTGTAACATCAGAGTTCCACAAGATAGCTAGGCTTGTGTTAGGAAGCAAACCTCCTTGATGCCTTGAGGAGTGGGAATTCATCTTGGCTTGTCCAACCAACAGAGGATAACCTTGACTGTCATGCAGTGGCCAGAACGGCCAGTACAATCACTCAGACAGTTTTATTAAGTACTACCAGAACACAGTATTACAGGTTAGACTGTAAAAGATTAGCTGAGACCATGAAAAAGGACACACCTTTGTATATAATTTGTGTACTATCTTGCAAATGCTTTTTTTTTGTCTTTCTTTCTCATGACTATGTATTTATTTTTTTACTTTCATAACTATGTTGAGCGCATACATGTCTTTCAGATTTTGCAATTTTTGGCCTTTTGCTAATGGATTCTTTTGACAAACTATCTTACAATTAAATCTTATAAGCCAATATGTATGTCATTATACCCCAGAATAATCCACTTACAAAAGTTTGACAAAATAGAAAGCATAAACGTTGCAAAAACTGTATAAAGAAACTTGCAGATAAAGAAGTGGGTAAAAGACACCCTTGAGTACCAGGCTGCCCCAGTTTCTGGCATCTCGAGTTGAAAGTAATCAAGTAGCAGGTGGAAAAAATCTTTGTCTGAAAGAAAAGCACTGCCAAAGTATAAGCAGTGCTGGGCAATTTAAATTAATAATCTGGGCCATCAGAGATGGTTGTGGATGGAGAATTGGATAATTCATTTTCCATTAGACCCGCTTATCTAATGCTCTGCTGAAAAAAATGGTCATCAACAATGTGTGGGTTCTGCAGGCTGCTCAGATAGGTTTGTGCTACCATATTTGACATTAGAATTTTCCCCCCCCAAATTATGTTGGTAGACTGAAGAAACTGATTGATTATCCATTTTTGTGAAGGACTGACTTCCAGATCTTCATTTTTGTCTTGGACTGACTATGGAGGGGTAATAGCAGCTGCCTCCTCTTTCAATCCTTCTACTGGTTTTGCAGTCATGTCTGCTCCATCTCCTTTGTTTTGTTGCCACTATTCAGTCCCTGAGTTGTCTTTACAAGGAGCAGGGAAAGAAGGACGTTGCTTATCACAAACAGGAGGATCATAGCTGCATTTCATGGCTGTGTATAAAACTTTTTATTATGACCTTAACCAGTCAATATACAGATAACCCAGGTCTGCTAATTTGAACAAATCCAATGAATAATTGTAGCTTTGGTAGGAATAACCTGCAGCCCAGGAAGACAGCTTTTGAGATATCCAGAATACTTCTTTCTGATGATTTATAATAAAAATGAGATATTCGGGACTATTTATTGGAAATCTTTCCCCTGAATTTTATCATGAAAGGATTGTACATGGAGGCCGCAATTCCATTTGATCTGACTAGAAAATGTATTCCTTTTAATGATACATATAATTTATGTTAAATCTCTTATCTTACCCTTGGCTACAGTTATACAGCTACATGGCTGGGCTGCAACTTTGGGCCCCAAACTGCAGGTGGAGGAATGCTATGTGAAAGGATCTGACTCCAGTTTTCTGTTTACTGGTCCTCCACAGCTGGTACTTTCTATTCACTTTCTCCGTTGTCTCCTCAGTCTCTTTACATTTCTACTTTTCTTCAAAATTGCTTCACAGAACAAAACAAATCCTCAAAATGTCCAATGAACAGTTCCCGAAAGGCAAAAAAGATTGTAGGCCAAACACCTTGCAAAGGAGCAAAAGATTTAAGGCCTTTATTTCCCTACTCATAGGTCTCTGCTTGTATAGTTAGGTAGTGTGATCTGGTAAGATCATATTCCATAATTAAAGAGACATTTATTGTATGTAGAATCATCAAGACTCTATCAGCAATATGGCGATATGTCAACACTATGGATGAGATTCTAATCTGAAAATAAAACTGAGTGTGTATGGTACAACTTTTGTCAACAGTTGCTGCTCTAGGATTCTGTAGTGCAGAGAAAGTGCTTTTAAGAATTTCACCAAATAATGAGACTTCTTCAAAAGAATTGAATAAATTATTCTCATCAAAATCTGGTATAACTACCTGGCCTGTCTGTCTGAAGACTGTCAGTGACACGGCATAATTATAGAAGTCATCAAACAAGTAATGAACGATGGTACAGACTGTTGTTTGTTTGTTTATTTGCAACTTGCTATAACTAAAAGGATACTTTTGGATCCCTTAGGTAATCTGCAGAACAGTTTGCAATGCCATTAATGGAAAGCTTAACTGTGGCTGTGAGACTGTGTCATAGTCCCACAGATACTTCACAATTCCTTCCACAGTTCACAGTACATTTTTACATTCAGAACCACGTCTGAAATCCATGTCTCTTCAGATATTGGAGGGAAACAGGTTGCTACCTGAGATGCTGGCAAATATCTGTCACCAGTGGTTTGGCATACTTTAAATTGGTGTTCTTTGAAATATGCCCTGAGACAGCCTTGGAGAAGCAAGTGTACCTCTGAGTTGTGTGAAGATGTCGTATATCAGGTAAGTGCCATTTGGTTCAACATTTATGAACTCTGATGGACAGAGCCCTCTTACTGCCTTTTTACCCAAGAACCTGCTGAATCTGTATGTTGGGCCTGATCCAGGGATCTTTTACAGGCAGGACACATACTGTTCTGTTGAGCTGTGCCAACTTCTCCTTTCCTTCCTTCATTTAAAGTGGGGTCTAGCAAATCTCACTTCTCTTTTATTATACCAATTCAGATTACAAAATCAGACAGAATACAACAGAATTAGAGATATGTGGATGGCCTGAACATCACAGAATAATTATTGTCCTTATTTGAGATAAGATTTTTTTTTAGATAAAAATAGCTTTTTCCAATGTCTTTGTTTCCAAAATGAATTGCAGGCCCATCTTAAAGTCACAGCCTGTATGAAATGTCTTATGTAATCTGTGTTTCAGATGCATAAATCCACCCATTCCTTCTTTGGTTTATCATCTGTATTTCAATCTGGGCTGGCATAAGGATCCTAGCAGAAAAACAAACAGAACTCTCCACTTCTGTTGTGAGCTTTGCCCACTGCACCACAGCTACCTATCTCTAGAAGGAGAACTCTAGAGGCCCTCTTCCTATGTAGCTGCCACCCAGTTATCTTTTGTACTGGATTGTTCTAATGGAAGAATAATTTATTTGACGTTTTGAGACAGCTGTGTTTTTTATTTGACGTAAAAAATGGAGACATAAAGAGTGTTTATTTAGTGCTGATAAAATACTAGACTATTGGACTTTGGTAAAAAGACACTGCATTTAGTCTCTTGACTGTAGGTCAGAATGCCTTCCCAAACCACCACCGTCCAATGATAGCAAGCTCATATTACTAAATATTATTTATTTGCCTTCACTAGGACCAAATATTCTGGTTGGTAGTACAAATGGGAGGATAGGTCTAATTAGTCAGTTTGCTCTGGCTTGATTCCCAAAGCATCTAGCACTGATAATTTAAAAAAATCTAACTGAGATACACTCAGATAAAAAAGAACAAAAAAGAATGTCTTTAAATGGTCAATCATTAGCCAGTGAGTGAGCCTGGAATACAAGCTAGCTGATACTTTCCTTCTTCCATTTCTTCCTCTTAACACTGATAGAATCCAGTGCCAACTGTGTGTGACAGTCAACACAAATATTGTATGTGTGCTCAGAGCTTATATGAAAAAGTGACTCTATGGCTGTTTTAAGACAATGGTTATGCCATTTTTCTCCCAAGGTTAGAGTTTTCACAGAAGAGTGTAACTCTTGGAAAAGGAATAATGTGACATGGTACATAAGGGTGGATTTGTCAGGGTGAGTTCAGGTCACAGTTCATGTGACTTTCAGCAAAAACAAATTTCATGGAAGAGTAGCAATTCAGAAAGCAGATGGAGAATGGTGACCCATTTAAACAGCAATCACAGCAAACTCTCCTGAAGACAAGAGAAAGTCATGGGACTCCAGCCTTCTAATAGAACATTAGCATGGAAATGAGACACCCAAACTCACTTTAGAACTGGACAACTGCAGCACTTATTTCTAATTTCTGAATATTTTAAATTGGCTCTAAGGATCAGTTCAATTTTTTTTTTTTTTTAGTAGGTATGGGTATAGCATTTATAGCAGTGTTGTTAGCAAAGGAGTGGAAGGGGTGCAATTCCTCAACTTGGTATGCATTAGGGAGCCTTAGGCCATAAAAGCTCCCTGAAGGGAAACACTGATTTTAATATTTTCAGCCCTCAACTTAGGTTTGACACCTCCCCACTGTCATCAAAGATAAGTTTGGGGGTGGCAAGAAAAAAAAAAGTTGTTTTGTCATATTACATTTGGAATTTCTCCCTAATAAATTCTGAGCCCGATACCTTTTTAGAATCGAGTTCAAGTTGATTTATTTTTTTCCAAGCCCTTTTTATATAGCTTTTTTATGCTGATATTTGCTCTGCTGTGTTAATTAGTATTTGTTTTGGCTTTTTATAAATTATTTTATTGAT
The DNA here is from genome assembly GCF_059951505.1 of Python bivittatus. NCBI lineage: Eukaryota > Metazoa > Chordata > Lepidosauria > Squamata > Pythonidae > Python > Python bivittatus. The sequence goes on along the minus strand of NW_028277058.1, from coordinate 29,328,911 downwards.
TCTACTACTTATGGCTTTTTTCCCTTTTTTCCTAAATAACTGAAAATCTGTTTTAGATAAAAGGCTAGAAGAAGCAAGTCTTTTATTACCTAAAATGTGAAATGGAAAAGGAAAACAGACAAAAAAGAAAAAAAGAAATGTAAATGTAAATGTAAAAGTGCCACAGGTTACAAAATGAATGGGAAATGTTTTGTCAACTTAAACTAATTCCAGGTAGCTAAGCAAGGTATTGTATTATATGACTGTCATCCTTTTCAAGTAATCGTGGAATAAGCCCCAATGAACTCAACAGGATTTTCTTTTGACAAGGCATATAAAAATTATTTAATTGAAAATAGTATACCACGGAGTGCTACCAAATAAATGTGTTTAAATCTGAAATAAAGTTCAGACGAATATAGTTGACATCTGAGTTAACCCTATTTTATGGAGGCAATGCGTTTTATTGTGAAATTCTAATCTTCAACAATGAATAAGCATGATATTTTAAATGTACAAAACACATTTAAGCACATGTTTCCTTTCATGTGCTAGTTCATAAAACTTTAACATTAAACCAGAATTATGAAGGAAGGGATACTCTATACTCTTCTTTCTCCTCTTCTGAAGCTGAGATTTTAAAGGTATTATTCACCCTGACAATGGCTTGTTATTCACTTCTGTTTGGTAGATTTTGATGCAATTTTCTCTTTTAGCAAGTAATGAAAGCATTAACTCAAATGCTAGCATTCTGGCAGTGTTATTTTCTCCTTCATTTGCTGGAATCCAAGCAACCTTTGCTTTCTAAGTTATTTTTTTCTATCTCATTTTCTTCTAGTCTCTCTGAGAGAAATTGCCCCCCCTTCCCATATCTGGAGTACATTAACTTGACCCACACATACTATCTTCCTAGCAAATTCCCCAAGAGGCTTCTAAGGATAAAGTTGGCTATTAGCCGTTTCATACTCCCTAGGCTCTTCTTTATGCAGATAGCATGGAAGTTCAGTCAGGCTTGGAAGCCTTTATCTGTGCACTAAAATTAAATAGCATTTTACTTCTCGGGGATATAGCCAGCACCGTACATGATGGTCATTTGCTACGCTGCAGTGGCTGGCTTCTAAAACATGCTTTTTATCCACGTAATCTATCTGGCTAGCAGAGGCTATGTCAATCAATTTTGATAAATAAGGTTTATCGTCACATTAGGTTGGAAGGTTTGATGGAAAGCAAGAGACACATTTGGCCATAAATCCCAAGTGCTTTAAGTCTGCTATAGGTGCTACTGCTGCTATTTTCTTTCTGTTTTAAATTTTGTCCTCCTGGCCATCCCTAGAGATTTCATCTTGCTTTAATCTCGCTTTCCTGAAGCTATGTCCTCATGAGTCAGTAGTTCATCTAGTCTGGTGCCTCTGGATGGGAGGTCAGGGGCCATAGACCAAGAGGCCTCATATGACTAGAGAGCAGCGGATGAAAGCTTGGCCACAGCACCTGGCCTAGACACACTGCAGCATCCTTCTCTCTTCTTTTCAAAAACATTTCATAGTCAGCTATCTGTGTATGTGATTTCACAAGTTTATTTTATTCATTTCATTATTTGAAAATATGCCACTCTTTTCAATGTGGTGCTTCTCCCCAGGTTAACTGTGCTTTACAAATACAAATTACATAGCCATCTAAAGCCAATGCCAAAAAACCTAGTAACTCCAAGATCTAACACTGTTCAGCTAACCCGCTCATAGAATCCCTGGAGCTGCAAGAGTAAAGTGTAACTCAGTGATTGAGCTTGTACATCATGTTAAACTATGGCTTGTTTAATAACCGTTTGTTGCATAAGCCATACAGTACACTACACTAATGTTAAACTAAAGTTAAACAAACCACATGATGACTAAGTATAATATTTGAACTCAGCTGGTGACTGCACGCATGCTTTTCATGAAGAAGGTCCCAAGTGAAATCTTTTGCATCTTCAGTTAGAAAGATCAGGGAGCAGGTGGTCAGAAAGACAGCATCTGAAACCATGGAGAGAATTGTTGTCAGTAGGCAAAGCTCAGCTAGGAAGTGAAATCACCTGATTGGGTATAAGGCAGTTTCCAATTCCCAAACTGCTCTGGCTAATTCACACGTACACAGTCCCAAGTGAGCTTGTTTGTGTGTGTGAAGGGGCTCCTAGAACAGCTTCGATAAATATTAATGGCCCTCTGCAAGAATCCCATTATTTTTACTGGCTGTTAAAGATATTTCGCTACTGAGTACATGATCATGTGAGACCAGAGAGGTAATTCATGGAAGAACCTAAATTAGCTACTATCAGGTCATTAGATGAATGGAGGGCTTTGAAAGAAGAAAGCTGTTTTGGCTCTTGGTTCTTTTTTCCATGAAGGATTTCACAGAGATCACCTTCAAGGATAAGATGTGTGAGCCTGGTGTGTGGGAAAAGCTTACTTTGTTTTTCTTTCTTTTTAGACTTGGTCCTTAATTCCTTCCAATATTAGAATAAAAGCTTTGTGAATATAACCTATTCATTCTCCTCATGCTTAATTGAATAGCTAAAGCTTTCGCTTGCTCCCTCCCCATTTGTCCTACATGTTTTACAGCCCTTGCTGAGAATGTGATTCTGGCACGTGTAGAACAAGAGGAGACCATATGTACACACTCAATGGGGTGTTTGCGTCATCTATTTAAATTAGAAAAGAGATTTGCCCCTGTCATTGTTGCTGTAATTGTGTCACTCAGTGGTGCTTTTATCTACAGAAAGGGTCTATAATTAAAATGATGAATTAATCATAACGTAGGCATCTGGTCAAGAAGTCTAATCTTTCTCTGTTGGCCACAAAGTGTTTTGATGTTCATAAATGCACAGTGAGCACCATTCACACCAAGTCTCCTACTGAAGTGTTACCAAAACAAACGGGACTAATGGCATAAGAGCAAAAATGTGTTTTTGCACAGTGCCTAATCGTATCAGTGGAACTTTGGAAAGAACAGTTCCAGATAGTAAATGTAAAAACAACTTCAGGGAAAAATGCTTCAGAATTTTGTGTGAGCCCAGATTTTAAAACAGCTTCCCTCACTCTGGTGCTTTGGGACTTGTTGAGAAGAAGACCCAGCCAACAAGGCTTTAGTGGCTGAACATCCTGGTGACTGCAGTTCAACAACTTATTAGGCACCGCACTGGGGAATATCATTTTCACAATGCAGCAAAGCTGATTTAATTATTTTCTTCTAGTATGGCATGCTTTAAAGATGAATGTTCGCTACAATAAAACAGGAAGTTTACATATAATGATTTATTTAGCGCCTAAAATGCATCACACAGAATTTCAAACTCCCTTTCCCAACCACTGAGGGAGCCACTTGGATGATCAGCAGTTTTTTCTGGCAGTAGTTTATAAATCCATGCTTCAGGTTCCTGCTTTTAAAAAAAAAAAAAGGAAGAGAAACTAAAAGTAGGCAGAGAAATAGGTTGAGTGTGCAGGTATCAGATAAGGCAAAAAGCATTTTTATCGATCCAATACCTTAGCCAGCCTCAATCCTAGTATGTAGCTGCTGGGCTTGTAACCCACTACAGACATAAACTTTATTAATTGCAGCTTGTCTGGCAGTCTAATGCACTGTGGGAAAAGGCAAAACAAAAATGGTGTATCCTGAGTGGCTGCTAGTGTTAACATGCTATCATTCTGCTCTGTTCCAAGATAAGCTTCCTGTAAATGTATTTCAGTTTGTTCCCCCAGTTAAGTGAAATTAAAGCATACAGAGTTGGGGTTGTCTGGTCTGAGAGAGCTTTCTAAGGTAGGGGGCAAAGGTGAATATTTTACAAAGGAGGAATATGACTTTTGACTTTGTTGCAATAGTGTATCTATATTATACCATTTTTACATGCCTTTATAAGGAGTCCATGTAGATAATTTTTGCTGAATTTATTTATTTATTTATTTATTAAATCAGGAGCTCTGGGCAGTGAACAAAATAAAAAACAATTCATTAAAAACATCAATTTAAAACCAGAAACTGCATTGGTTTTTTTTTTTTTGGTTTTTTTTTTGTGCCTTTGAGTCAGTGTTGACTCCTGGCGACTGCCTGGACAAGTCCGTGCAGATTTTAGAAGTGGCTTGTCATTGCCTCCTTCCTATGGCTGAGAGAGAGTGACTGGCCCAAGGTCACCAGCTGGCTTTGTACCTAAGGCAGGACTAGAATTCACGTTTTTTTGGTTTCTAGCCTGGTACCTTAACCACTACACCAAACTGGCTCTCAGAACTGCATTGAAGCCCCCATAAAACTTACATCCATCCATCCATCCATCCATCCATCCATCCATCCATCCATCCATCCAATACCCTGTGCCAGCTTTATTAATATCCTGACCCCAGTGCCTGGGGGAAAAGCCAGGTCTCTACCCTTTTCCTGAATTTGACCTTGATTTGGAGAAATAAGAACTGGTTATCATTTCTTCTCCCTCAACCCCCCAAGTAAAAAATCACAGAATAAATCCAAGTCTGAGGGAAGATAAACATGAGAATCAATGTGGTCCATAGATAGAATCATAAGGTAATGTTGAACCATGGCTGATATAAGGAATCACTTGCAGAAAAGCAGATTTTTCAGTCTCATTTTCCCAACTGGTGTAATTTTGTTGTTAATATTATTGTTTGCTTTTATGTTCTATTGTTATGCTGTGAGCTGCCCAGGGTTATTGTATATAAGATGAGTGGCCATATAAGTCTTGTAATTAAATAAATACAGAAGTGGATTCAAGATTTCTAGAGCAATTTAAAACTAGTTCAAAGTAGGATTATAAAAGATTGCCAGGGAAATGGCATCTCCAAGCTGGATGGAAAAGAAAGACAGATGGTGGAAGCTAATGGCAAGGGAGAAATATACTGAGTTTATATTTGGATGTGAAATTAAATATTTCCACATTTTTCAAATCAATATATGAACCAGAAGTTAGTTATGATTTGAAACTCACATTTCATTCTACATTTCATTCTACATTAACACAAAAATGGGTGGGATGGCTAATAAATAAATCCACAAGTATAGGTGGAGATCTCAAGCTTGATAATAGCATGAAAAAAACATCTTAGTATGAAATGGATATAAGTCAGCAATTGAATGTGGGTGCAAAAAGGCAAATGACAAGTTAGTTCCAAATCTTGGGAAGTTATAGTTCTACTTTGTCCTACTTTGGTCAGACTCCAACATAAGTGCTGGGTCCAATTCTAGGCACGATACTTTAAGAACAATTCAGAGAAGTTAGAACAGATTTAGATAACAAGGGCAACAAGGGTGATTAAGGAACTATCAGCTAGAGTTCCTGGGGCTTATTTAATGTTGGGTGGGTATGGTTAGCCTTGAGAAGATTGTGGGAACATGGGAGAACACTTTTGAAATATTTGGAAGGAAAACAGGTCAAGACTTGTGGATTCAGGTCCGTTCAATTAACTTTTCAAGCTTAGGTAAGACAGATACTGTACAGGTAGTCCCCAGTTTAAGGACGAGTTCCATTCCCAAGGTCTATCCTTAAGTCGAATTTGTATGTAAGACAGAACAGTATTATTGTGTAATACTGTGTAAGCAGCATTGTGTAATTAACTTGAATCATTGTGTATTTAACTCAAATTTTGCTACAATGGGCTCCGTTCTAAACTATGGGTCGTCTGTAACCTGGGGTTCTTAACTCAGGGACTATTTGTATATGCCAGAGATTCTTTAGTGTGGATTCCTGCACTCAGCAAGAGATTGGGCTCAGAGGCTTAGATAAGAAGAAAGGAATCACCTGAGATGAAGGACAGTAGGTAAATTCCAGTGATCAACCAGATTAATGAAATATAATAATATTAATGGTTACAGAATTATAGTGTTCTCTATGAGTATAATTGCAGTGATTTTTTAAAGGAAAAATAATTTTGAAAATGAACAAATATGGAATGTTGACTGAGAAAAGGAGTGAGATGGGCTTGAATTTTTTGAAAGGAGAGATGCTTCTGTGCAAAGCACTGAAAAATATAAAAAACGCAAAATATTGAGTGACTGTGGCACATAACGTGTGTGTCTTTTTAAAAATGTACTCCTCCTGTGCTCATCAGGAAGTTGAATTAAGAACTGCCAGATCCATACATAATGTAGGGTGGCCATTAAAAAAACATAAGAGGATAGTGATCCTAAAAAAAGAGTACATGATGAAAGGAGGGCAGGGATGAGGAATGATTTTTTAAAAAACAAATAAATGCATTTCCAACTTTTTTTAAAAGTTAAAAAGGCTTTAATAATTTAATAATTTAAATTTAATAAAGCTTAAAAATGCTTTAATAATTTAATAATTAAATAAATTTAATGTATTAGATTTGTAGCTACTAGATTAGTGTTTATATTCATGCCCTTCCCATGCATTATTTAGCAATTTTTTGTTGTCTAGCAGAATTTTAAAGAACCACTTTTTCCTTAGCTTGTCTTCAAGGTATTTGTGTCCACATTACAGATGCCTTGGGTGCAGAGGGCATGGTGATAAACTTTTAAGCTTTTTATTATAGATGCATTTATTTCTAATCATCCTAAATGAAATTAAGACTTTGTTTGGCATTTTAGATACGTTGGCTAACCAGCTTATCCCATTTTTGCTGTATCTAGTCAAAATTGTCTTGGATCTCTGGAAAAATGCTACAATGCACCTCTCCATTTATATTCAGCCATCCATTTATACAAATCCATTCAACATGGGTTTATCTATGTTGCCCAGTTACCTATGGCCAGAATGGGCCAGCAATGGAAAATTCTGCTGTATACTTGCACCCCTTCCATTGCACATGCAACCTCCATGCACGCTTTTGTGCTGCAGTTTTAAAGTACTCTTTTCCTTCTTAAGTATCTTCAAGCACTCCCGTCTATTTTGGCTTTACTTGATTACAGGCTAATCCAGTGTTTTTCAAACTTGGCAACTTCAAGATGTGTGGACTTCAACTCCCAGAATTCCCTAGTCAACATGCTGGCCACGGTTGAAAAACATTGGGTGAATCTGTGGTTCATTGGCTGCTTCACAGAGGTAGGAACTCTTCCATCACTGACTCAATGGATACTATAGTCTCGAAAGTCTTCTAGAGCTACCTTGATGAAAAATGCTGTGATATAATATTCCTCTTGTTAATAGAAGGTTGCTGGTTCAAAACCTGGCAGAGACTGCTTTCTTTTCCTGAGCTAACTATTTTTTTCTGAGCTTTTCGTTTTTGGTTTTTTGAAACTCAATCTCATTCCCCCCCCCCCCCATCACTTGAGGTAGAAAATTTGGGAGCTGGGAGTAAAGCTCTTCTCCTTAAAGTGGCTGGAAAAATGATGAAACCTCGCACCACTGGGTTTATTTAACTACATCTGCAAGAGCAATAAAAGTGAAAGAGCATATGACCAGCAAGATTGTCTCACAAGAATAAAAGTGACTGGGGTTTGATTCATGGACAGAAAGATGGGAGGGGATACATCCTCCTATTGGACAATCCAGCAGGAGATTGTCCAACAGGAGGATGTGGTAACCTGCTGACTGGACTGAACAATTTGCAAGCTGTTGCCAAAGCATCTCAGTCGGGACAGGATTGTCTTAGATGGGCTTAGGGTCAGGCCAACATGAACACAAGACAGGAGCTGCTTAAGGGGGCAGTGCACATATGCCCTAAGGAAGCAGAAGGCTTTTCTCTGCCACAGACCACTTTCTTTTCTCCCCCTCTCCCCCTCTCTCTCGTGCACGTTTCTCTCTCATGTATAAACAACTTTATCAGTTTTCTCCCAGTTCCTCCTTTTATCAGTCATACACAGGAGTTTTGACCATCTTTTTTTTTAAACCAAGACTACTGTATCTGGAATGTAAAAAAAGCAGACAACCAATAGATGGCCACCGGGTTTCTTCAATGCTTTTCTTGTCACTTAGTGGACGTCCAAATGTTTGTAGCTTAGACAGAACAATCCTAGCCTTCGAGATGCATCTCATGAGATGCCAGAGGAGATAGGGCAGATAAAAAAGGTGGACAAATCTAAGTTTGCCAGAAAATGGGTAGAACGTAAACTCTAAAAGCCTGGACTGTCCAGCATAACTCTGGACATTTGGCCATCTTCCATAATATTATTTGTATGTTTTTGTTTTTCAGTTCCAAGCGATTGCAAGATCATTCTAAAAAGTCTAAAGAGAATGTAAAAAGTAAATTAAAACTGTTATTCAAGAAATACTTATTCCTGTATCATGATTTTACAGATTTACAATTTGCCATCATTTGTATTCTGTTCGTGTGTTTCTGAGAGCTGATGAAATGTACGTGCTATTATGAACAAAAATAGCTCCACCATTAGCAAACTTTTTACTTATCATGGAGCAAAAGTACATGAAGGAAAGGGTGTCTGCAGATAGTGGCTGCTTAATGGGTATGTTCAAGGTTAGTTTTAATCAAGGTTATCACTTTCAGTTCACAAGTGCATTGTTGTGATACACATATCCTTGTCACTCTGTTTGAAGGTCTGTGTGTGAAAATTAAAGGAAATTAATTAAAGGAAATTAATTAATTAATTAATGAAAGGAACCATGACATTATAGAAATATGCCAACATAGTATAATGCTTCTTCAACAACATCCTTTTTTGTTTTTATATTTGTAAAGTTGAGGAAATACTGTTGTCATAAACATGACATTCAAGTGGAGTAAGTAAGTTTTAAAATTATTTTAGATGAAGGAAAAGAAGCTTCCAATGTAGTTTTTCTGGTCCAGCCTCTAATTTATAAGCAAAACACTGCAACTGGCTTATTATATTGCATTTTCCACAAGAATTACCAGCCTGATTTCTCAATATTTATGGAAATGCCTCTTTCACTCTTCCCCTACCAAGTGCAGAGGGCCTTTCCAGTTGTGGCTCCTACTATGAAACATAATCCCCAAATACCTTCTTTTAAACAATCTTTTATGAACATTTTAAAGTCCCTGAGAATGTTTTCATCTTCTCTTTAAGCAACTGATTTGTTTTTTACTGCTTTAATATATGTTGTTACTTATATTTTAGTTTGTTAACCCCCTCGAGTGTGTTATTATCATAGAAAGATTAGGCATAAATCCTTGAATAAATCAGCAAGTGCTGATCTTAGACTGAGAGGTATCCACATATATTGCAGGCCTAGGGACAAAGTGAATGGGAAACAGCACATAAATATTTCAGTGCTAATAACATCTCTTTTTGCTCATCACGAGAGCAAAAATCTGGCCCAGGGCAGCAGGAGTGTTACTTAGCTACTTTGGTATGGTTTATACAAACCCATTAATCTTTTTTCTAAGTCCTAAGCAAAGGATGGCTGTGGTCCCTTGTCTATCCCAGCCTGCAAGTGGGAATTGGCCAACTCTATCGCTGCTAAATATAGGATGTCTCTCTTCTAGGGTTTGGTAGGATGTGGCAGGCAGCAGGTTTAGAAGGACCAAGGGACAGTGGTACAGACCCCACCAACGGCAATACCAGCCCAGAAGCTCTGGGAACTAAGCGCAAAGCAGGGAGCTTCCACATCACCCAGTGAGATAAAAGGGAGGAGGGGATCCCTGCTGGAAGTTAGCTCTTTCTTTTCTAAGTTAAATTGTTGCTTAATTTAAATAGCATCCCTGGTCCAGGGATTGCATGTGGCCAGGTGAATTGTCAAATGCAGTCTGTGATGCCCTCCAGCCACAAACCATTTAGTGATGATATTGATGGCAAAGGCCCCCATAAGTCAAGCTCAACTCTCAGTGACTACATGGCACGCCCATGCCATTGACTTAGCAACAATGTAAAAGTGATATGCTAACCCTTTGGCCAAGCTTCTTATTGCTGTTTGGACTATCGGATACTGTAATCTGTTGCGTATTTTCTGTGATATCACTTGGCACACAGCTTCCTTTTCATTAGGCCTAATTTGAAATGTATAGTCAGGGTGCACTGCTTCAAAGTACAAGAATAGTGCTGACTAGCACTACCAGGCAATTTTTATTACAAACTATAGTAGATAGTAAAGAGCCAGCATTATATATTTCCCATTCTATTGCCCCGGACTTTAAATTTTCTTTTTCTTCAAATATTCTTTGAAAGCAATGTTCTCCCCTTGTAGTACTGATAGACAGGTATACACACAAGTGAAACAGAGGCTAGAAGAGTTTCAAGCATATGTTTAATTATCATTGGACAGAACATTTTACTAATGATCTGAGTCACAGACTTGAGGAGCATGAAGGATTAAATCCAATTGGAATGGATAACAACAATCTCCAGTGAGGCATTACCATGACGTGGTTGTGGGGCTTGCATGCTCTGAGGAGGATGAGAGCTATGCCAGAGGTCCAACCATACTGGACAGGTCTCATCAGAGGAGCCAGACAAAGAGTGTCTCTCCCATAAACAATATGGTGAGACGTAATTTACAGAAACCTATACTGGATCAGTCATTGCCTGGGTCAACAAGGACTGTGCTAGGTGTTCTAGTTCCTGGACATCTGGTGACAAGTGGACTACAGGAATCAGGACTGTTGGCTGAGCATCCAGGTCCAGCAGCTTCAGGACTACTGAAAGAAAAGTTGTTTACCCATTGTAAATATACAAAGTCTAAAAACAAAGAAATAATGATCTGCTATTACAAATCAAGTCCAGTGAGAAGAGGATATCTGAAAAGAATGCACCAGTTCTGGAAAGAACAACATTGAGAATCAGAAATAACAGAACAGAGGCTAGCAGATCAACATTGATTTATAATACAAAATAAAGTATTCACAGAAGTAGAATTTGGAAGAACTGCAGAAGTCTACCCAGGACAAAAAAATCAAAGCCTTGCCAGAAGTAACTCAGACTGTAGAGGCAAACCAGGGGGAGTCCCCAGTAGAGGAAGCCAGCATAAATATTGAATTGTTTTCATCCCCAAACCAGACACCCTCTTCTCTGCCTTCTTCTCAGAAAGAACAAAGCCCTCTAACTAAAAAACAAGAGGAATTGAAACAAAGAATAACTGAGCATCTAGAACAGCACAAAAACAACAGAATAAGGTTGCCTGCATTGAAGCTTGTTACAAAGAAACAGCTAGCACAAGTATTAAAAGATGTCAATACCATAATATCATATATAAGCATCAGGTCACTGCAAGAAACAAGCCAACTAAGCACAGCTGCAGTTATAATGGAAGACTTTGGATGAAAAATCAACAAACAAGGGAAAAAAAGCCAAACTGTGCACCACCAAAATGGAAGATCAGGTTGGAAAATAAGATCAGCACGCTAAGATCAGATGCAAGCAAGCAAGGACAGTGAAGAAGATGCACTGAAGCTAGAGCACCATGAAGGTTTAGTGAATACCAAAGAGACCAAACTGGCTTATAAGAAAGAACAAACGAAGAATAGAAAAGAGATGTGGCAAGGCAAAGTATTACATGGTCAGTACACACGCACGCACACAAACACACACAAACATAGCAGGCAAAGCAGATAACTACAAGACCTGTCAATGACTAAGAGCAGGAAAGCTGAAGAAAGAGACAGAGGGGCTAATTCTGGCTGCACAAGACCAAGCCTTAAGAACAAATGCATACAAAGCCAGAATTGAGAAGACAGCAACAGACAGCAAATGTTGGCTCTGCAAAGAAGCTGAAGAAACAGTGGACCTCCTAATCAGCTGCTGCAAGAAGATTGCACAGACTGACTACAAACAAGGCATGACAAGGTAGCAACAATGGTGCACTGGAATATCTGCAAGAAATACTATTTGCCTGCAAGCAAGAACTGGTGGGACCACACAACAGACAAAGTAGTAGAAAATGAAGAAGCTAAACTGCTCTGGGACTTAGAATTCAAACAGACAAGCACCTGCCATACAACACCCCAGACTTAACAATCATTGATAAGAAAGACAAAAAAGTCTGAATAGTGGACATAGCAACATTTGGAGACAGCAGAATAGAAGAGAAAGAACTGGAGAAAATCACCAAATATAAAGACCTGCAAATAGAAGTGGCAAAAGAAAGCAAAGATATTTCCAATAGTAATAGGCGCCTTGGGTGCAATCCCAAAACATCTGGAACACCACTTGAATACTATCAACATTGACAAATCAGCATCAGTCAATTGCAAAAGGCAGCTTTACTTGGAACAGCTTACATCCTGCGATACCTTTAACACCATCAAACAGCAACATCTGCCTATCCCAGGCCTTTCAGAAGGACTTGATATGTGGATAAAAATGCCAAATCCAGTCTAAACATCTGGAAGACTGTGCAACCAACAACAATAATAATACTGTATTAAACTGTAAGCTGATTGGCTCCCAACAAGTCTGGGTGGCTCACAACAATCAAAGAAATTACAGTAAGATCCTTATAAGATAAAAGATGGCAAGAGCTGTCATGTTTTAAAAGAATTTTAAAAAATACTTCTTTGCATGACAATACATATGTGCAAAATTAATTGTGTTGATCATACAAATGAAAGTCACTGTAATGTGTAGTTAGAATACTGGACTTGGATTGGGAAAACCCAGGTTCAAATCCCAATTGATCATGAATGACTTTGGGCCAATTACTCCCTTTTAGCTCAGTCTTTCTAATAAAGGTATTGGGCATAAAATGTAGAGAGGACCCCTCCATCATCTAGGACTACTGTAGAAAATTGTAATGTATAAATAAATTAGTGCAACATATACATAAATTAGGTAGATGCCATCAAGCTGAATTCAGCTTCTAGTAACTACATAGATAAATGGTTACCATCTTGTCCTGCCTTGGGCACTAATTGAAAGCTCTTTAAAACACATTCCAATAACCTTTTTGATCCCTTTTCATCTACCTTATCTGTTGTCTTTCCCTTCTTCTTTTTACCTCAGACTTGTCAAACTTAATCATTGTTTCTCCTCCATCATCTCCTAGACACTATGTGAGTTTCTATTTCCTGATCATTGGCTCAAGGAAATAGGAATCCCCTTAGTCAAAGACAGATTGGTTGATTCTTCCTGGATTCCACGATACTCCTGCAGATGACTAAATCTGTAATTTAATGGTGTTTATCTTCTTCTTTTTGCTCTTTCTCACAGTTCAGCTTTTATATCTATACATTACCACTTGAAAAGACCATTGCTTTACCTACCCTGATCTTCAGAAATGTTCTTATCCCTGATCTAAGTTTGAAATTGCTTTCTTCTGTAGGATTGCTATTCTCTATTTTTCCTGAACAATGTCCATCTTTATCTATTCTTGAACCAGGGAGAAAAAAAATCCAAACCTGCCTGTCACCTTCATTTCTTCACTGTCAAGCGTAAGTTCAGTGAGCATGCTGGCTGGCATCACGTTTATCTTTTTAATATTTAACATTAATCCAGATGTCCCCTTTCCTTTTTTTACTTGGATAATGAGCTCTTCCATGTCTATTCTGCTTTTCAACTAAGAAATTGGCACTGTCTGCATATCTTTGATTCCATGGAAAACATTAATTTTAGTGAAGTCTAAAATCACATTGTACAAGGTAAGATATTATGCAGCTGCCTCACAAAACTAGCTATTCTCCACCTACAGCATTATAGTAGATGTACCTCACTCTTACTAATCCTTAAATCTTGGTTATAGGCTCTGGTTCCAACTATATAAAATGAGAGTTGAGTTGAAATTTCTCAGGAGATATTTTTCTAAGATAATTTCTATTCAAAAAAAATAACTTCATATATTTTTCTAAGTCATTTTCACCTTTTAAAAAATGTAGCTTTCGTTCTACCCTAGTCCCCGATCCCTGATGATGCGCTGGAATTCTGGGACATTTAAAAAAGAAAAAGAAAGGGAAAAAAGATAAAGACACATTCAAGTTGTTCTCCACTGTCCATATATTTTTCTTATAACTAGTTCCCCCTACTCTTCATTCAGATTTTTTAAACCTCCTTGGTATTTCTTGTGGTCCCTCATCCAAATACTATATCCAAACTTGCTGAGCTTTAGAGTATGGGGAAACTGGGGCACTGCCATTGCTAATAGTGAAGATTTTTCCTCTTCCTAAAGAAAACTTCCCTCTCCAACTTCATCAAAAGGGTGGAATGACATTTTTTTTTATTGTAGTCTAAAGCGTCATATCCTTTTTGGTTTAGCTTTGACATCTGTGCAGAATTCTTCATGACACAGGAACAGTTTGTGATTCCATTTTCCTTCTACTACATATTAAAAGTAATGTGTGATCCAGCTGTTCCATGTACATGTTTATAATTTGGCTATCCACATTGTACAATCTCTTCCTTCATTGCCAGAGAGAGAAAAAATCTTGCAAAGCCCAGAAATTGGGCTTATGGTGCATCATTCATTCACTCACTGGAATTAAATAGTATACTTTATTTTAGATGGTAGATAGTAAAGGAGAAAGCAGTGTTGTAGTCCTATTACCTGGTAAAAGTGTATGCCAAAGTTTTGGCTTTTTATTACAGGGTTAGTTTTTACAAACAATATTGTGCCCATAAATTATATCAAATGCCTCCAACATACAACATATTTCTCATACTGCAGAAATTAGAAGCCTATGGCCTGCTGTTCATTCCCATAGTTATTTGCTGGCTATGGTTGCTGGGAGTTCCAAACTAGCAAGTTCTAGAGGACCACATATTCCCCTTCTCTACCATAAATCATTGTTCCTGCATGAACCTTGTTCAAGCACACAGAACAGTTAAATTCATGCCTGGCTTGTAGGCTGCAATATCCTCAAACTCAACATTTCAACAGCTGATTTTATCATATTGAGCAAACAGATCTACCTGTGTTTGCATGAGAATTCTGTGCTGTATTAGGGACCAATTGTTTCCTTGATCACAGAGAGAGTAATTAATGTCAGTGTGAGTAGAATCCCTACTTCAGATGTTGCCGTTCAACATTAAAATTAAGAATTGGTGGCATAGGATCATCATAGGCATTTGGTGTTCCTTATACGACTTTAAATAATACATGTTTGGCTTAAACAGCTGTTTGAAAGTTCCCTCTATTATTAACCTGTAAAAAGTCTCTAGTTTTAGCAAAACATAACTGTAGATGCCTTACTTAAATTTATAATGAAGACCTGTGTGGGCTTTCTAAACCCTTTAATGAATTCACTTCCATTTATTTGAATGAAAATCTGTGGTGGTACAGAAGATCTTTCTTTGTGCAGAGCCAATCAGAGAAGGGGAAAATGCTCTTAAAGCAAATGGGGAGAACGGATGTGGTTTAGTCTAAACAGGATTTATTTAAGGTTTAAGCAGACTTTTCTCCCTTGGGGAATTAAGCTGCCATTTAAATGTTTATTTCTGAATATTTTACACATCCCTAAAATCACTTTCAGATGACTTACACATATGCATGGGATTATTGTTTATGCTTTCTGTCATCTCATACATTTTTCTTCAGCTGTTCTTTATTTTGAAGCCTCTTTGATGTCTCTTGATTTAGGACTTGCCAAAATGGGAAGTCTTAATCAAGGCAGCCACTACTTCAGAAGAGGTTTTTTGGCATTCAATCAGAGATTTATTTCTTTTTAAAAGTAAAGACGGATAAGGAAATATAAATGCTGATCTCAGCTGTAGTATCATTTGATCTTTCCACAATTGCACTAATTAATATATACTGTATGTACTTTGAAAGATTCGCTTGATAGAAATTCTCAGTAGTTTTCTTGGAATTCTTGCTCTTACGTGCTACTATATGAGGGCTCTGCTGGAATGTTTTGCAGGCTTCAGCTTGCAGAAGATGAAAGTGGGAACTTTTCGATAGTAGGCAAGAAGACTGGAAGGATACTTCTCAAAGGGATCCCCGCTTGGATTTTTCTACCATACACAACTTCATGCTTTTTGGTATGTTGTTTAACATAAACAAATAGTTAAAGAAACCATTTTTGTTTATCATGACTATCCTTGTCTTTGTAAAAAAGTTTTAATTTAACTGTACAGCATACCTCCTTTGTTGCATTGTTCGCTCTAACATTGCTTCTGATTGACTACATCAAATCTCACAAGATTTGGATAATACTGTAGATATATTTGTGCAAAGAAAGAAATTCTTTATGAAAACCTATGATCACATTTTTCCTTTCATTGTTCCCCTCACAGTAATAAGATTTCAACCTGGCCCCTTGGATTTTTGAACCCCAGTTAAATGTAACCTCCCAACCCGGCCTCATCCCATGAGAATGGCTGACTAATAATATAGAAAATTCCTTGTATTGACTGTGGAAAACATTCTGTCAGAAGCTTGGTATATGCCACTGTTCCTCTGGAAAAGATTAAGCTATATATCTAAAAAAATCTGTGAAAAAGTGTTCTTCTTTCAGATTTTATGACATTTCACATATCTTTACCACTGCATGTTAGAAGAGCTTCATGTAGATCATACTGCTATATACAGGAACTTTGAGTAAACAAATACAACCAAAGTTTGGTGCAGCTTCATTTATTTCATAAACAAAACCATTTTTGACAGTGGTCCTGCCACAACATTTCTGTGAGATTTAGGGTTGGACTTTAACTTTCAAAACATTGAGTTTGTTCTTCATTCGTTCTATTGTAGTCTGTTTTCTAATGTTTTAGAACATTTCTTGTGCTATAACCCATTTGTGTTTCATCTTCAGCTGATGGACAAATAATCTGGTATTTTTCTGTAGAATTCTGATGCAAAGCCAAATTCCCACTTCCTTCACTGATGGCAAGTCATCCGCATCCTGAGGTAGTAAAGAATCTCATAATAATTTTTGTCTATCCATAGAACATTCCTCCAAGAGTTTGGATTTTCTGGTTACATTTTGGCAAACTTGGATTGAGCATCAATATTCTTCCTAGTATTATGCTCCAATGAATTCCATTTTTACCCACTGCTTTTCTGATGATGGAGACATGAACACTGACTTTAGCCAAGGTTAGAGAGGCCTGCAGATCCCTGGAATTGCCACTGGATTCTTTGTGACAGTTTGATGCTGCACTCTTGAAGTGATGTTGACAGGATAGTCCCTCTTGGGAAGACTTAATATTTCTCAGATCTTCTTCATTTCCAAACTGTAACTCTACTATGACACGGTAGAGTTCCAGAGCTTTAAAAAAGGATTTGTAATATTTCCCAGATTGATAGGCCTCAATGCCTTTGGTACAGAGGTCTTCAGAAACCTCTATTCATAATGTGCTTCTAGAATCTGTATGGTGAGAACTTCACTATGATGTTGGAAAACAAAGTCTGGGATATTTATGTAGAGCAGACTGGCCCAAGTAAGCCCTTATTGTTTAATGAAGTATTTACACAACAAATCCTAATTATCCCTTAATTCAATTAATTGGGGGGGATTATTTTTTTTACATTGGCATATCACGGATTGGATGACTTTATGAATTAAATGAAGGAAGCACTATACTTTGGTGTTATTTGTTCAGTTGGATTCTCTGTATACATCAAAAGGACCAACTTGAAGCTTTGATAACATTCAGTGGCAAATATATGTGAAAATCTGACAGGAGTAGCTGTTACTAAATAGTAGCTGTTACTATTTTGTTGACAACTGAGCTATATATCCATTGTTTCAGAAATCATGTACTTGTTTTAAAGATTCGTAGCCGGAATAATCAGTTCACCATAACTAGATTATCAATTCAAGTTACAATTACATTGATTATACCTGAGACTGCAGCATGAAACATGATTCATACCCCTTTCTGTTTCATTTCTGATGGTAGGAATTATGTTCTAACAGAGCAGACTGATTGGCAGTTGCTGGATTGGAAAAAAAAGTTGAGAGACAAAAAAGGATAAGCAAATTTATTTGGGCACATTAGTTATTTGTGTCTATATGTGTACACATACATTCATGGATATAATTTGCTACTTCACCTACTATGACTGTAATTATGGGTGCTGCAAGTTTCAAGAATAGTGCCATCCCTGCAGGTAATGGAAAAGAGCAAATAAGTGATTCAACCAGATCTAATACATTAGATCATTTCCACATCAGTGTCTCCAATCATGGGAAGCAAGTATGTACCTGTATAGTGAACCCTTCTCCAGAGTAACGGAAAAAAGCTAGTTGATTTTTTCTTGCCAACACTCCCATAATCCATTTTATTCTTTGTTCTAAATACAAAATTGTCTATGGGTGGGGGATAGGAAAAAACAATTGGATGATCCAGGAAATGGATCATTATATTCATAAAAAACTGG
Organism: Python bivittatus; assembly: GCF_059951505.1. Taxonomy (NCBI): domain Eukaryota; kingdom Metazoa; phylum Chordata; class Lepidosauria; order Squamata; family Pythonidae; genus Python; species Python bivittatus. The sequence goes on along the minus strand of NW_028277058.1, from coordinate 29,310,772 downwards.
ATCATTTTTATGGATAGAGAAGTTTTATAGTTGTTGAGTCACAGGGACATGAGTAAATGTGGGGCTAATAAAGCCCTCCAGTGCTGCTTCAGTCCATTCATGTTGAAATATATTAACAATGAGGGATTTTAATCAAGTGAGTATCAGTTTAGAAGTTATGATTTTCTATCTTTCAGGTGTTTCACAATCAGTTACCAATCAAGTCAGTAAGAATTATGGAGCAATTAATTGTCTCTGGAACTCAACATTTTCCTAAGCAATGCACACTTTTTGTATGTATGTATGCATGTATGTACGTATTAATTACAAGTTTGGATTTGTGTCATGACAAAGGGCAACTTTTTTCTCACATTAACCTGACCATCTATGATCCTTCTCAAAACTTCACTTGTGCCTCTGCTTTTGGATTCTAGAGTCAGGTGGGTGGCTAACAGGAAGTGGGTCTTTTCTGTGCTGACATCCCACTTATAGAACATTGTTCATGCCCTTTGTTGAGCTGACATCATTGATATTAAGTGATGTCCATTTTTTTTCTTACCCCTTTAATAGTATTTGGATTCAGCAGTGTGACAGAACTGTCTCAGGTAGCAGATTTGGAGGGTGCTGTAGTTGTGTTATATAGACTGTTCAATAGAAAGTATCTCCAGAAGCCTTGCTAACCTTGGGTTTGTTGAAGAACATGGAGATTTTATATGTAGCATTGGAGAGGGGCACCGTTTTATCCTTTACTTTAGGCAGCAAAATACTTTAGCCCTGCTGTGATTGTATTTACTGGCTTTTTATTTATTTATTTATGTTTATCTCATTGGTTTTTTGTTACTTACTTAGCCCTGTTGTTTTTGAGTTAGAGTTTTGCTGATGCTTATTTTTTCACTTAAGAACATTCCACTCAAAATTGATGTAGAAATGCCATCAGTGAATAAATAAACAGCATATATAAAGTTTACAGGCAACTAATACAAAAGAGGTTCTTAGCATTTTGAGAACCCAAGAGGTTGTTTTGACAAAAATGAATTGGTGAACCTTCTAATTTCAGAGATAGGTGTGAGGTTTCTCAGAGCAGCTCACCCAATACTGTGAAGCATGATCTGTCTTCATTTTACAGGTTACATCTTTTTGTAACATTTCTGAACATAAGGCTGCATCTCCCCTTTTTTATCCCCCCTGTGATAAAAAAAAGCTGCCCTTATGTTTGAAAGCACTGGAAAAAAAATAAAGGTATCTGACACAAGAAAACTTGATACATTTCTTATCTCATGCTGAGAGGACTAGGTCTGACCCTGATTTGTATAGTGATTTCACGGATGAGGCATTTGATAACATCCAAAAGGACATTTGGGATGTTATAGCCAATATGAAATGAAGCTTCAGAAAATAATTGAAAAGATTATGGTAACTTTCTTTGTTTCAAAGAATACATTAGAGCAAATACCTTTGTTAGCTCTTACCTCATTAGTTTATTCAGCACTACAGAATGCTCTTAGCTGGATAAGAGGGTAAAGAAAATACTTATGAAAATCCTAGCCATTAATCTCTCCCTCGCTGCCTGTAGAAAGGGATAAGTCTACTCTGCCTCCCAGTCAGTGTCTGGAAGATAAGGGTAATAATTCCAAATCCTCAGTTCTCATGATGGTGGAAGAAGCATCTACATTATTTAAGCACATGTAACGAGTGAGATGGATAGATCTTTTAATTCCCATATTTTTGATCTTATGAATATCCAATAAGATTGTTAAAAAATGAAACTATAACATCCTAGAAGAAAGTCAGCTATTTTTAACCTTCCTCTTCACTGAATAGGTTGAACAGTTTGCTTGCCTCATTAAAGACCTTCTGTCATATTGACACTAGTATGACTTCTTTCTACTTCTGTTCTGTCAGATTTACTTTTGAGAAGGAAGAAATCCCAAAAATATCCATGCGGGCTGGCTCTTTGAACTGGAAGCTGACCAAAATTTGTTCGAAAACATTGGAAAACTTTAATATCTTATTAAGTGGGAAACTCAACTGCTGGTTCCTGAAACAGACCATGGACATATTCTTTTTGTCTTTAGGCCAAAAATTTTCAGCCTGAGATCTCAGACCATGTGCAGTCTCTGAAGGCCTTGGATATGGACCCCCGAGACTTCCAAACATTGTTACCAAATCATTACTTTTAGTGTAATAGTGTAATGGACATTGCATATACCTCCTGGTTGGTGGGATGTGGCTGTGCAACAATATGTTGGCTTGCAAGTTAATTGCAAGAGATTCTAGCTTGCACAGAATAGTATAAGCATGTTTAAATAACTGAACTTTTGTAGCACTTTTGGCATACTATTTAAAACATGCCAAAATTGGCTGGTACTGTCCTTATCATTAACAGGGAATGCTGTGTGTGACATAGGTGCATCTTACCTTTCTTGTTAAATAGCACTGAATGAAAGCCTTGATTGACTAAAGCCATGATGGGCAGAAGAAGTCAAAATCTGTGAGCCTATTTGGTGACAGCCATAGGATATGGAAAATTGTGATTTGGTAAAGAACATGAATTAACAAACAAAACAAACATAAGAAAAATAGATACATTGTGTTTTAGGAAACTAAGAGAAATGGAAAGGGTATAATAAATCTGAATGATTACATGAGTATATATGAAAGTAGTAATTCCTAATTGGTGATGCTTGTGTATTGCATTCTAGGAGATGGTGACAATGGAAGAATCAGGAAAGAATTTGGGGGAAAATTCTGCAACATTTTGAATGCATGTGATCCAGTGGAAAAAAAATAGTCTGTGTGATGACATGAATGGAGATTAGGAAGAAGACAGAGCACAAAAAATCAAAGCAATAGAATAGAATAGAATAGAAATCTTTATTGTCATTGTACTACTTGTACAACGAAATTAAATGCCACCCCAGTGCAGCTTTAAAAATATAAAAACCATAGAACACATAAAACACAACCTTCACATTCCATATTGCACAACCCCTGATGCTGCATTGATACTGCACTATACAATAGAATTCAGTATAGTTACAGCTCTAAGATAGAAGCTATTCTTCAGCCATTTGTCCTTGTTTTCATTATCCTGTACCGTCTGCCAGATGGTAATAGTTCAAAAAAAGAATGTCCTGGGTGGGATGGGTCCTTAAGAATGTTTTGAGCTTTCTTAAGGCAGCGGGAACTATAAAGTTCTTCCAAAGAGGGGAGAGGGCAACCAGTGATCCTCTGGGCAGTGGTGGTAACCCTCTGGAGCACTTTCCTATCTCCCACTGTGCAGTTAGCAAACCATACACAGGTGCAGTAGGTTAAAATGCTCTCTATAGTACAGCGGTAGAAGGTCACCAGCAGTTTTTCATTCAGTTGTTGTTTCCTGAGAAGTCTCGGGTAGTATAATCTCCAAATACCCCAAAACAATGACTGGGCCTTTCAGATATAGCAGAATGGATGAGAATGTGAAATGTTTGGTGAATATTTGCTTAATTTTATTTTTTTTGAATAAATGGTTTAAGGATAAGCCTATTCATACCTACAGCTGGGAAAAGAATGAATCTAGATTTAAAAAAAAACATGAACAATGTGATTGTTCTTGATGAAAGACTGAGGAGATACATTAAGCTTACTAGAGTAATGAGAAGTTCTAAATGTAAGAAAGACTATTTTTGATAGTATCAAATGGAGCTTGGGAAAAATGTTCAAGGGAAATAAAAAAGAGAAAGAAACTAGAGAGAAAGTAAGTAATTGGAAGATAGGGTAATCTCCAGACAGAATGAATAGAAGATGGGCATAATGTATCCAGAGCTATAACAAGTGGATGTGAAAAAGTATTATCTGTGTGATGACATCATTGTGCAAAGTACCCAACTTAGTACTTGTGTTCTGACATCTGATGATAGTATACCTAGACAAATATTCAAATATGGAACTTAAGCAGGGGCTATATGACTGGTTTATGTGTGCATGAAGATTACATCTGTTCCAATAGAAAAGAATATCTGTAGCTCAGGGTTGAACTTTGGAGTTCTTGGTGCTCTCTGAGCTTGGTTGTTTGCTTGCAGATGCACTAATGATGTCACCTAGTTGGGTAATGAAATGTCTGCAAGCAAACAACCAAGCTCAAAGAGCACCAAGAACTCCTAAGATTGCATCTGTACCTGATCTGTATCTGTATCTGATCATTGGAAATATATTATTGTTCCCCTACAAAAAGGCAAAGGTAGCAAGAGTAATGCAAAAACTACAGAGGAATTATTTTGTTAAGAGCGCCTAGTGGATTTCATACCAAAAGGGTAGAAGGCACGTAAGGAACAACATTTTGGAAGTGCATGTGGCTTTATGCAAGCAGGGGTGTGTAGACCAGACCTTTGAGAAATGTACTCTGTGAAGGTAAGAAGGAAAGATTATTGTACATTTGTTAACTAAATTCAATAAGCTTGAATTATAGAATATTTTATGTAAATATGGAGTGGAAGGTCAGTTGCTGAAGGTTGGTATACTGTGGAACTAAAACATGGGTGATTGATGGAATCTTTAGTTCCACACTACTCAGGGACTAAGAAAAGGCTGCAAGATGCCTCTTGGTTATTTAATCTATTCATGGACAAATGGGTAAGAAGTGATTGTGATGATGTTAGGAGTGTGTTATTTGGGGATATGAAAGTACAGAGATTTTTTTTTATACAGTTGATGCCTATTGTTGGCTGAGAATCTGAATGATTTTCAGTAAATGTTAGAAAAATTGTATGATGCAACAAGTAATAGGGAATGATTAATTGCAATTTATACATCAATGGCAAAAGAAAAAAGAAAAAAAAGAAAAAACTTAGAGGAAGTAGTATGTTTATGAAAGTTGGGAAAGAAGAATAAGAAATTGCCAGATGTGCAAATGCTCCTAGATAGATAGGGGTTACATGTGGTCTATTGTGAGAAATGAATTTTTGTTGAAAAAGCAAAAATGGCTGTGTGTGCCTGTACCAGGCTGTTATATGGAAATGAAAGTGGCATATGTCAGGAGAAGCATAAAAGAAGCTGAATGTAAGGGGAATGGGATACATAAGAAGTGTGTGTGTCTGTGTCTGTGTCTGTGTATGTGTGATAAACAAAAAGAGATAAAGTCAAGAATGAATGAGTATTCACTGAATGTGGATTGAGTACAAAAGTGAGTGGCCAGTATGAAAGAAGTAGACTGAGGTTATATAGAGAGAAGGGATGAGGACTGAATTGCAAAATTAATATGTGAAGAAAGTGTGAATGATCAATAGGAAGGGGAAATCCAAGGAAGTTGTGGTTGGAATTGATGAGATCCTGAAAAAGAGAAGTGAACAGTTTAAGGAAGAAAATACAATGCATGAAGCAGTAAAGGATATGATGCAAGCAAGGAAGATTTGCAAGGATAGAGAGGTATAATGAATGACTTCAGTATAAACTAATTTTAGCAATTTTTCTTTTCCTTATCTCATGTCTTTAATTTATTTGGCTACTTGTTACTCCTTTTCTCCGCTCTGAATAACACTGCTTACCTTGCAAGAAACTAGAATAATGGGTATATATGTATGTGTATATGTATGTATACAATACAAGGGGGAATATTAAATAAGTAATGTAAAAGGAATAATATTAACTATATTTAATTTTAATTAAATGTATATCAGTGTGAAATTAAATTCTATTTAGTTCTGGTCTGGTATCATCTACTTTGTTATGGAGTGCAGCCCCTGGCATGCTGCTTAAAGATGAAATATGACCTTCAGCCCAAGAGGCAGAAGACAAATTGGATAATGGAATTACTGTACATTCTTCTTTGAGTCAAAGTGAGTAATTGTAGTTCCTTTGTGCAACTCTAATAGTCTTACTTGCGATTAGCAATGTACAGAAGCCGAATCTCAAATAAATTTAACTCACAGAAGTGTGTTAGCCTGATTATTATTGTGGATCTTAAAATACAATACTTAAAAGTCTAATACATAAATAAGATTGCTCTCCACTTCTTTGAGTTGAGTTGAGTTGAGTTGAGCTGAGGTGCTGGTACCTCTTTTCCACTGTGCCCTTTCTCCTTTCAGACCTTTTTAATATTCTTTATTTTTGGGAGACACTCTCCACTTTCTTTATGTATTCTTCAGAGATCTTTCATAAATAAAATCTTCCGATTTAGTATTGTATACTTTTATCTCTATGTTTTACAGAATACAGAATAAGTCTTCATTTTACTGATTTTAATGAAGAGATTTATGCTAAAGTTTTAACTGAAACGTTGCTTAGTAAATTGGAACGTTTTTGTATAAGGGACAGTAAAGAAATCACCATAGATATAACAATGAGGATACATATTCTCTTAGAACTGACAATGAAGATATGAAAGTGGTGGATAGCTTCTGCCTTTTATGATCAACCACCAACAGTAAAGGAACAAACAGTCAAGAATATACCACAGACTAGCATTTGGTAGAGCAGCCATGAAGACCTTGGACAAGATATTCAGATGCCATGATGTGTGTATACCTACAAAGAATAATCATGCAAGCAATGGTATTCCCTATGGTACTCTATGCAAGCAAAGTTGGACTTTGAAGAAGCAGAATACAAAAAGTATTGATGCTTTTAAAGTTTGGTGTTGGAGAAGTCTCCTGAGAATACCATAGACAAATAAATGATTGAACAAATAATGCAGAGTTCTCACTTGAAGCACAGATGACCAGGCTCAAATTATCTTACTTTGAAAACATCATGTGAAAAGCTAGCTATCTGGAGTAGGCTGTAATGCTGGGAAGGTGGAAGGAAAGAGAAGAAGAGGATGACCACCAGCAAGGTGAATGGATTCAGTTACAGCGGTGATGAGTGGACCATTGAAAGACCTGAGGGACCAGATTAGAGACAGATCATCATGGAGAACATCTATCTGTGTGGTTGCTAAGAGTCAACACCGACTTGATGGGACATCATCAATCATATTCTCCCACTGTTAAAGGTAAAGCTGTTCTTGAATTGAGCTGAACCCCAGTTTATTGGCAGTATTATTGATGGAAGTTGCCTTCTTCCAAGATGTTTTTCATCTCCCAGTCTAGACAACAGCACTGGAATTTCCAGGTGATTCCCTCATCCAAATACTAACCAGGACCAACCCAGCATATCTTATGAGATCAAGCACAGCTGATAAGAGTGAGGGAGTGTAAAAAGAGGTAAGGAAGTATAAACATTCCAATACTTAGTTTCTGCTTTCCACTCTTGCAGATTTGATTAATATTAATATGTATCTATTAATTTTTATTATTAATTTTTATTATTCAATAGATTTATTTCCCACCTTTCTGTAGTACATGATAGTGCATTGTAGTACATCCAATATTATCTTCATGACAAACATGTAAGGTAAATTGGGCTGAGGGACAGCAACTGACCCAAAGTCTTTAAAGAGCTTCATGATTTGGGGCACATATAAGTCTCCCTGATCCTAATCCAATACACTGATTAGTACATTAATTTGTATGGGTTGAAGCTAGTGAGGCATGGACCCTGAATTTCACACCAGAGAGGGAGAGACGTCTTAGCTTCTAGAGCAAGAGTGTCAATGGACCTCAAACTACGATGTACACAATAATAAGAATAAGAATAAGAATTTACTGGACTCTACTACATCTGTAGAGAAGAGGATTGTCAAAAACAGCATTTTGTTAGAGATATAATAAGGACAATGTCTCTTTAAAGTATATGTTTTTACAATGTCCTATACCTATTAAGTTTTGGGAGAAAATAGTGGAGTATTATAAATATGATTGTGCAACAAAAGCTAAAATATTCAGAGGATAATATTCTTTTGAACTATATACCTAGTACATGGAACTTGACAACCAGGCAATGTAAATGGATTCTCTGTGCCCTTACTATGGCCAAAAGACTGATATTGTAGCATTGGAAAGATAAATATATGGACCCATTTATTCAATGGATATGGATTGAAGACATGATTGCACTTGCTCCTTATGAGTGGATTGCCTATAGACGTAGACAATGTATGGACTTGTATAATGGAATATGGGACTCATTTATTAAAAAAATATACTGGGTTTAAAAAATGATAGTCATAGAACTCTATTAGAAATATATATGTACTTGAATAATATTTGTATTCTTATTGTAGAATTGTATTTGTATGCTTATCTAAGCATATATAGAATTGTAACTGTTTATTATTATAATGATATGTTAACACTTTTTTTCTCTTTGTTGTGTTTTTTCACTTTTATGTTAAAGCACTTTTATGTATTTTTTTCTTCTTTTTGTAATTAATTAAATACATAAATAAATAAATAAAAACACCAGAATATGAGACAGAGAGAGAGAGAAAGAGAGAGAGAGAGAGAGATGGTCTGGAAACAAGGGCCAGATGGGAGAAAGCTTCAAGAACATGCAAAGTGCAGCCAAAAGTCTGTTGACTCAAAAAGGCAGGAGGAAGAGCCCTAGGATTTAAATCTTGGGACATAGACAGACAGACAGATGATAGATAGCACAGGTGTCCTGCGTGCTGCTATATGCAGAACTTCTCCCTATGTGTTGTTTCCTAAATAACTACTGTAAAACTACTTTTGTCTATTTGGGAGGGTGGAACTGAGAGAAAGAGAAAGAGTAGGGAGAGAGAGAGAGAGAGAAAAAAAAAAAAGGGGGGGGGAGAGTTTTATAACCAGGCCTGGTATGCAGCTTTGACAGTACTTATGTATACTTCCAACAGATGGAATTAATCATTGTGTAGGATGCATCTCTTTTTAAGTATGTCATCATACACCTCATTCAAAAAATAAACAGCATGCAGTGGCTTTTAAGCATACTCAAGGGAAATTCTTGCACAACTTTCAGACAAGTTGGTAAATTTGGCCATACATGCTTTGCCTGTACAAAGTTCTTCTCTGCATAGTAAAAATAAATAAATAACTATTTAGGAAAAATAAAATATATTCCTGCATAGGAAAAATTAAAAAAAAAAGTACATTTTTCTGGCTCATTTCCTGTATCATTTTCTCTTTGACAAATCTCACCCTCTTTTAAACCTTTATTGGAAGCCTCCATGTTGCAATGTTTCTGCTTAGAACTATTTGGCTCAGGGTTCAGAAATCTCTCTTTCCCCAGTATGTGTACGATATGATGTAACTTCCATATATGTCAGTCCAAGACTTCCTTAGTGGGTCTGTGGGGGGAGTGTGACAGATTAGATCCAGGAGATGGTAGTGCCAGCAACCTTGAAAGCTGCAGAATACGTTTTTGAAAGTGGGGAAGAAATAATCTGGTGTAACCTACTAGAAGGAAGCTCCCTAGGTAGCCATAATGTCATAGCATACTAATCAGAAGGCCTTTGGCTCAAAATCCAGCTGATCCTGATAGTATCAGATGCTGAATTCTGTGCTATTATTTCACTGGAAAGTGGTTACTCAGTAAAAAGCACTTAGGGGATAAATAACAGCGTGAGGAAGATTTGCCACAGGAATGGGGGAGGGGAGATCCCTCCAACATACATCATAGTACTAATCTTTCTTAAGAATTAGAGAAAACTTTCCATGGATTATCACATGGCAACATTATTGTCCATTTTGGATCTTAAGACATTGTATTAGGTTGCTGTTTAATTCTTGCAGCCTTTTTCTATTACCTAGTTCTGAAGTAAGCCTGTGCCCAGCCTGTGGTTGGGGGCTCTTATAATTGATATTCCTCCAGAAAAAGAAAGAAATCCTCAACATAGAATTCTGAATGTCAGGGAGAAGACTGGTATATGGAGATTTTTAAAATATGAGCAGAGCATTCAATCACTTGAACCCCATGTGCAGTTTGGGGTATTCCAAACAAGGGAAGCTTTGCTACCGCAGGGGCCAATATCTGCAAGATGGTGAGTGCAGTGTCATGCTCAGAAGTCACCATCCCTTTTGTACATGCTGAAACATCCCAACATGCACAAAAGGTGTGGGGCTTCACTTGTGATGCTTCACTCACTTCCTTGCAAATTTTGACACGCCCTCCCATGGACGTTGCCTTTTGCTGCTTTACTAAGGCCGAGCCCGAAGATGCTGCTCCAGTTGTCTGATATTACAAGAGGAAGATGCTGGCTAAGGAAACAGAAGTGATCACTTTGGTAGGGATAATTTGGTGCCAAATTTTTAAATTTCTATTTTCACAGCAATTTTAACCCTAAATTTTTCTGTTATATGAATTCCTCAGTCCCAGTGACTTGACAGTTTTGGGGTGAGAAAGCATCATTCTTGTTACCCTTTCTATAAAATTTTGTGCTTTTATAAAATGGGGGGGTGGGGGGGTAGAAGGTTTCAATGAATAATGTCCTTCAGAGCCAACTCGCTTATGAAATGTAGAACATTTTAATTCAATACTTCTGGAAGGCTGGTGACAGAATTATTTAAATGAATGTTTATCTTGTATTACGTTATATATATTCCCAATAAAAGTGTGCATGTTTGTAGGCTCAAATGTATAGCATTTTTTAGAGCAGCAATTTGGTTCAGTCTATCTGATAGCTTTACCTGACAAATTCCCTTTCATCATCTTTCTGCAAGTATTTTTCTGTAAAGGAATTGGAGTTTACATTGGCATTGGCAGCACATATTTTAAAATTGGAAAGGGAATTTATATCAGGTCATAATGTTCTCTGATTTCTTTAAAAAATCAATTTTTAAAATGTCTTATTCAGATGCACAGACACTGAAGAATAAACATATTAATGACTAATGCTTCATTGAAGCTTACAAAAATTCAAAACCTACAAATCCTATTATTCCATGAAAGCTAAAAGAGTGAATAAAATATTCAGTGTCACTCTCTGGATATATAAAATACAATTTGAGTTTCTGTTAACAGTTTTGTTAGGTCTCTAAGGACCCTTTTCTTAGTGAACAAACTAACTTGGGAATGGGTAGAATCCTGAAGTTCAATTTGAGTTACTAATACAGTACATATTTTTGGGGGGAAAAAGCTCATTGGAAAAGCCACATCAATATATCATAATTTGTGGGAAAATTGGAGCTACTAGAAAACAATATGTATCTGGCAGGAGTACAAGCAGTCAAATGATGCAGCCGTTTATTAGGACCAACCCAAAATTGGTGGATGAGAGCACAGATGCACTCTATAATTAATTCATGAAGAACAGCAGGCAATTCCAACCCTCTAGGAAAGAGGTAAGTGAGTTGCATTTGATGAAAGAGACACTCAAAGGAACTTTAAGAACTCCCAAGCATTTGGGTATGTATGCAAGAGTATGTGGGAAACATTCAATAAGCAATTTATTAATGCAGAGATGGGGGTGGGAATATCAAACTGCTTAACATAAACTTTGCCTTGCCTTCATGATTTTGCCTTTGCTTCTCTGTCTCCATTTATGGTATACATGCTGAAGCAGAAAATGCTGCAGCTATATACAAGTCTCTACCATATTACTTTCTTATGGTTATAATCTTAAGTGCATGCAACAGGAAACCCCATTGAATTCAGCAGGACATTATTGAGAAACCAACCTTGGATCATCCTATAAATAATATTACATAACACTCCCCTTATTGTGGGAGGGAGTTGCTTTCTTTCAATGATTATGCCAAGTGGAGGAATTTTACAAAGCAAATGATTGTAAGAAGGGAAGGTAGGTTTAAGCTTCCTTTCTCTGTTCTATTAGTGGTGACCTCAATTGAGAACAGACTCCATATGCTTAGAATAGTTGCATAAACAAAGAAAAACAAACTTTAGGGATGGAGAACAAACTGATTTGGTCCAGATTTATATATGAACTTACCTAGTTTTGAATTTTCATAGGAATACACATACCAAAACATAATTATCACTCAAAATTCAGTTCTCCAAAATATGAAATACAGTTCTCTGATAATATTTAATAAACAGCACATTAGGAAATTACTGTACAAATACATATGTTTATGAAAATAATATACAGAGATATAAGGGAAAACATTGTCCATCTGGCAAAATTGCAAATAAAATGCATATTTATAAAAATGTTTACCAAAATATCTTAGTGCAAACTTTAAAAAAAAATCTGAGTATTCACAAAAATGAAAAACTAAGAGAAACTACACTCGAGAGATTTGCAAGGAGAAAGTGAAAATGACATATTTATCCATCCTAAACAAAAATGAGAGCAGCTACATTCTCCATATTTAACACATCATATAGTTTTGCTTCCCAGCAATGGTGGTTTCTGATTGTATAAAAGCCCTGGGTTTATTTTGGCTGTATTTCTAAAGGGGCTGTTCAACTAAATAGAGCAATATCAGGAAATGTGATGGAATGTATCTACGAGGAGGAGAGTGTTGTGGGAGATCAAGGCTATGAGGAGGGAGGGGGTGTATTCCAGGAGTGGGGAGGAGGCAAGAGGCAACAGTCCACAGGGGGAGCATGAGAAGAGAAAGAGATTCAGAATAGCCACTCCCTAGAATCTCACAGGGTATATCCACTAGTTGCTGTAGTATAGATTTAGTTTGGCAAGATTCTGTCTATAAGGTGTAAGCAAATAAAGGAACTGCACTCGACTGGACTGTTTCATCGTTGTTCTTGGGCTGGGCCTGACAGGAAGAGTGTATCATTAGAAGAATTGTGCCATCAGGAAAGGGTCTGGGGCGGGGGGGGACACAAAAATTCAACAGTCACTCAGCTGACTGAGTGAGACCCTGTTTGATGTAGTGGTTAAGGCACCAGGCAAGAAATCGGGAGATTGTGAATTCTAGTCCCACCTTAGGCATGAAGCCAGCTGGGTGACCTTGGGCCAGTCATGCTTTCTCAGACCTAGGAAGCACACCACTTCCAAAATCTTGCCAAGAAAACTGCAGGAACTTGTCCAGGTGGTTGCCAGGAGTCGACACTGACTCCAAGGCCCCCCCCCCCCAAAGTTACTTGACTGCAGCACTGAACCATCAGTGACTAGCTGACCCAGGCCTGCTCCCCACTGGTGTGTTTGTTCAATGACCATACAGGTACTTTTCCTGAAGATAGCTTTAATCAAGTTTTAATCACATTGTTACAGCTGGTGAGAGGGATGCCCACATCTTTCAGTGGGATCGTAAAAAAATGCTCAGCATTTCATAAGATCACCAACTCAAGATTTCAGCATTCTTTCATAAGTTAGTGTGAGATTCCTTGTAAGAATATGTGAAATGAGATTTGATGCAAATTTATGCTATTTTTTTTTTTTTTTACAATTGAGTAGGTATGCCTGGACTATCAGTGAAATTGTGGGATCGTTGCCAACCCCCAATTTTAACATAATAGGTAGAGAAGGCTGTTTCATGTTCACTGAAGTTTTTAATGGACCCTGTCATTGATACAGGCGTGCCTGGATTTACATTTAGACTACTTTCAAGATATATTTATGCTATGCAGTGATGTCTGTCAGGTACTCTTCAGAAGCATGCAACATTATACCATCTGAAAGACGGCCCCATCAGCACCTACTCTGTCCTCAGGCAGTATTTTGTTTATATGTGCTGAGAAAAAAGTATGGACAGGTTTTCACTGACAGGAGAATGGTATAATATATGTAGAATGCCAGATATGAAGTTGTATGCTTATTGCTGAATTTGCATTTCAGTGTTTCCTAGGATAGGTTTGATATTTTTGATGCCACTCATTCTCACCCATAGCTTGACTTCTTCTTTTCCAGTATCAACTTTTTAAAGTCTACCATACTGAGCTCTTTCCCTCTGAAAAATAGATGACATTCAATAGAATATTATTTAGGACAGTCACAGAAATAAGACCAATGAATGCCATGACCCTTGCCATGAAATATAAACAATGAAGCAGAAAGACAAAAAGGTTGAGGATTTTAACCTGGAGCATTGTGTGGATTGATTTCTGTGAACTATAGTAGCCAAATCTTCTGCTCTACATAGCTTCATTCTGATCTGCAATAAAGTAATTAATCTATCTGATTAATGTCTTTGAACCTTCTGTAGAGTGAACCAAGTTCTGAATAAGGCATTTAAAGTCTGCACTGCTTAGACCTTATCTGATGCTGGATGTAAAGCCTGACAGTATCAATACATTCACTTAGAACCAAAGCATTGAGGTGAGTCATCATGCACGGTGCTATTCAAGCAGAATAGTTTTAGAAATCCATAAAGGCTAGTTTATGGCTTTTGAAATCTGTACTGTTTTTAAATAAAACCTTCACAAAGTCAACTCTTGCTTTGGTAGTAATACCAGCTGAGCAGCATAAAAAGATATAAAAATACCAGCTGGATCAGATTAAAGCCCTATAAGTCTAATGTTCTGGTCACACAGTGGCCATCAGGAGCATCCTGGAAACTCACATGCAGAACATGGAGATAAATTCCAATTCCTAGGTAGCCACAGTAGGCTATGTACATGTGTGAGAAGTAATACTATTTAAAATGCACCCATAAGAATGCAGAATGAATAATGCAGTCTGAGAAAGTCAGATATTAAGTTTCAGGAGGGGATCATATTTAACAACAGAGCATTTGTAATGGAAGGTATGTGCAAGGAGGTTCCTGGCATGGAGGATCAAGGTTATCATGAGGGAGGGGGGACATTCCAGAGCAAGCACTTTCTCAGCCCGCAACAGGACTGTGGAAAGATGAAGAGGACGAGGCTGGCCCCTCCCTAGAGTCTCACGGGGTATATCTGCTAGTTGCTTTAGCATAGGTTTGGTCTGGCGAGATTTTGTCTGTTAGGAGTGAGCTAATAAAGGAACTATATTGGACTGGACTGTCTCGTCATCGTTCTTGGGCTGGGCCTGACAGCATTTACTGTCACTATGAAAGATCTCATGGTCAGATAAGAAATGTCATATGTAGCTGCTACTGCTAATCATAATAGACAATGCTAAACAAATGCATTTTAGGGTATAAAGTAATTTTATACAGCCATATGCAGCAGTTAATAATTCTGCATACAGATCCCATAATTTATCTGAGTATGAATCAAATACACATACCTGTAAGCATTTGTACCTATCCTTTTTTTAAAAAAAGCACTGTAAGAATTAGTGTCTACAGAGCGCCCAGAGATATTTTTATAAATAATCAATGATGCAGAATGCTGGGGTTTTTTTGGTTTGGCCAGCTTCCAATTCATTTTTATTTTACAAAAATAATAAAAAAATATGCATGGCTGAAAAACAGTGTTGAAGTCAGCAGTTGTAAATGATGGACACTGTGAATACAAATGAGGCCAGCTGAAATATGACAGAATAGATGCTTACCATGGAAATTTCTGGTTCTGGATAAGGAAATGAACCCAGACTAGAGATCTGTTTTCATAAGAAGAAAACTCATGGAGAGCCTTGTACCTGCATTACAGTGATGCACAGATCATACAACTGGCATTTTCTCTTTTTAAACACTGAAGAAAGGTTTGGTCCATCTGGTCAAGTTATCTCGAGAGGTTCTGTTAAGGGCTCCCCCACCTTGAGAGGTTCATGAGGTGAAGACCAGACAACAGACCTTCTTGGTGGTAGATTCTGCTTTGTGGAACACCTTTCCCTTAGCAGTCTGGGTAGTCCTGACTTTGCTTAGCCTTAGAAAAGAAATGAAATCAGTATTGTTCCAATCAACCTGGCTAATTATGGATGGCCTTCAGATACTGTTGTTCTTTTGGGGTTTTCCTATATTGTCCCTAATTTTGGTTTTAATTTTATAAAACCACATTTTAGCTTTTTTGCTGTTAATTGCCAAGGAATCCTTTGGAATTGAGGCAGATTATAAATACTGTACAATAAATGCTAAATACAGGAAGGAAGGAAGGAAGGAAGGAAGGAAGGAAGGAAGGAAGGAAGGAAGGAAGGAAGGAAGGAAGGAAAATTTCATGGGGGTTGGAAATTATCTAATTATCCAAACACTCTTGGATAATAATCTGAAAAATTGATCCAACTGTTTAGGATTTAATGCACATTACAGTATAGAAGAATATTTTTAGAGCATAATTCTGAATACACATAATTCTGGAATACAGTGAAATATGCTTCCTAAGTAATTTGTTCCTTATTGAATGATTATTTTAGGAAGCACTGAAATATGTTCTGCTGCTACAATGAAATATTTTCCTGAACGCATTCCTGAGTAAACACTGAATAGAGCACAGCCACAATTCTGTGTATCAGCCCCTGAAAGAGAATTTAATACACTCTTTTAGAAACATGTCATCTACCTAAGGTTTAATAAAGGTTTAACTCTCTCCTATTTGATCATTAATGACTGAAATATTATGACTTGGCTATACTGCCAAATCCAGGGAGTTCAAGTCAGCATACACAGCTTTCCCTTTTATCTTCTTGTTGATCCTGCAAGGTTGGTTAAGCTTCAGGAGAATGCCTGATCAAGGATCACTCAGAAATTTTCATGGCTGAATGGAGATTTGACTCTGGAACTCTCTAGTTTTTTACTCTAACTACTATACCATCTTGACTCTTAAGTATCACTGTAATCCCCTTAAAATTCCCTACAGTAACCTTTTAGAATTAAAGAATTAATAAACTCTTGTAAAAAAGAATCTTCAAACAAATTAAATAGAGTCAAATTGTATGAGTTAGACTGTCTTTTAAACATTGACTACTTCCTGGATGGTTTGATAAAATAAAATATGAAGTGAAACAATTAAGAAATGCTATTGTTCTAGCAAAATTGAACAGCATTTTATTTTCATAGAACTTCCCAAAATAAAATAAAATAAAAAAACTTGGTCAATTAGTATGTGGCTTTGGCAGTATGAACAGATATTTGATGATTCACCAGCCAAATAAGTCAAGCAGGAGGTCATATTTACAGTAGTTTTTTTTTTTTTTTTTAAGTTGTTTCATCTGAAGTGTACTCTTATTGAGAGCAGACCAGGAGTAACAAGACAAGATACCTGCTGTTGAGTTACCAAAGGTCACCCATTTATTTAATTTTGTCATAACATATTTGTATGGACTGTGTCTGGGATATTATAGATTGGTAGCAGCCAATTTAAAGTCAGTGAACTAGCCTTAGTTCTTTGTATTTCCAGTGGTGCTGTGACTGAAGTGTTTGGGGAAGCACAGAGAAGTGGTGGTTGTATGTTAGGATGTGTTGGAGGTCTGAAGAATGATTAGACCCCTGGTTGGAAGGTTTGGAGTGTCCAAAGAAGTGGAGTACCGGCCCACTTCCCAGTTAGGAGGGGACAACATTGGAGCCTTAAGCAAGGAGCATGGTAGGAAATCTTCTGAGGCCATTGACAGCCTGGTCATTGGGGGAAGAACACAATACTGTTATTCAGTTTTCAACCTTGCGCAGACCATGAGTCTCTTTCTCAGGCTCTGGAAGGCTGACTAACTCCTGGCACTGGAACTCTGGGAGGCCTCAGACTCACCATGTTGGCTGCTTCCTGCTTATCCTGGGAATGCAGTGGAAGCAGATGGAAACTCCAAAGGTATTGTACTGATTGTAGGAGGTCTAGGCCACCAGCTGCTGATATAAGACTGACTCTACATTATGAGTCCCTTAGTCAGATGTTACTCTGGAGGTTACCTATACTTTTGGAATCACTCTTGGTCCTTGAACACAGTTCGGAACAAGGATGTGACTAAGACAGGTTGGAAGCTGGATTTCACCAGCATGAAGCCCCTTGGAGATACTTCCTGTATGTGAATTGTTGGATCCAGAATTGGGTGGGGGCTTGGTGGGCTATACTTTGGGTGGGAGCAGGGCTTGCATCAGGGCCTCCCTATCTCAAATGAGAGTAGGGTTAAGTTGAGGCATAGGCATAGGCCAGAGTGGGGGAAGGTGTTCTTGGGTAATGGATCACAGTAATGAAAGGCAATGGTAGGTATGTCAGGAGTCTGAAAGCAGGCCATACCCAGGGATTCCTTCCATAGCCCTACCCTCATCCCCCACTCCAGTGCTCACCCAGTGTACCAGATCCTTGGAGGCCCAGGGCTTCAACTATTGGCATTAAATGCCAGGTCTTTCTGTAATGAAACCATCTTCATCCATGATATAATGTGGACAGCAGGGCTGACCTGGCTTGTATCACCAAAACCTGGGTGGGGCAGGATGGGGGTGTTTCCCTCTTGAAAATCTGCCTATCTGGTTTGGGGTTTGGCATTAGCCATGGTCTTAGAGTAAGATGAGGGGGGTTGATTCCTACAAAAGAAAAAAAAAGCTGTTATTTTTGACAGCTGAGAGATTAACATGCTATTATCATCCATGAAGTTGTGTTGATATCAAGAGGTACTACTTTGCAGATAACCTGATGTAAGACCTTGTTTGTGCAGCTGGGCCTGAAGGGCCAGTTGTGTTTGCTGCTTGGTACAGTTCCCCCTGCTGCCCAGGGACATTGCTGTCAGGGCTCCTCAATCTTATTGGTGTGATGGTATTCCCTGAATTGATAGTGTTTGGAGACTTCAACATTCATTCCATTGGTGGGGGGTCTGGGGAAGCCCCAGAGTTTATGGCTGCCATGACAACCATAATCCTGACCCAACTATTGAGGGCCCGAAACACATGAGATGGTTAGATGTGGTTTTTGTCTTGGGGGAGATGCAATGTTATCTAGCTGAGATTCTGGTCACCCACTCGAATAATGAGGTGACCAGGGCACTTGACCAGCCTGCACTGGAACAGGCTGTATCCTCTCATAGATCCACTGCAGCTGTTTGGTTTACTGAGAAGCTCAGGGAGAAGCAGCAGCAGAGGAATGTTATGGAGAAAGACCCAACTTAAGTCTGACAGGGCAATAGGCAAGGGGTCATGTTGAAGCCTATTCAGTGGCGATTCAAATGACAAAAAGGAGGTAATTTGCTGCTCAGTGGCTGTTTAAGGCAACTCATTCTTCTGAAGGGCTATTGTGAAGAATTCTCTCAGCATTTGGCCAATAAATTTGCTCAGATTTGAACTTCAGTTGGATAATGCCAATAAAGATGACTAGGGCTTGTGAAGTGATCTGAGATCACTTTTAGTCTGTGAGTCCTGTGGAAGCAGGTAGGGCTCTTTGTAGTATAAGCGTTGCCACTTCCTGCTTGGATCCCTTCCACCCATGTTTGGGTAAAGCCTCCTGTGAGATTGTAGGAGGCTGGATTTGGGCAATATCAATGCTTGTTTGTGTAAGGTGTATTTGTTGTCTCTGAAAGAGGCTGTGATGCATCCCTGGCTCAAGAAGCCCTTGCTCAGTCTGTTTTGGGTAATTTTAGTCCTGTCTCCAAGAAAGAAAAGATTGTAGAGAGTGGTGGCCCTGCAACTCCAGACAGCCCCAGAGCAATTGGATTATTTGGACCCTTGGCAGTCAGTTTTCAGGCTAGGGTATTGCATTTAAATTACATTAGTTGCACGTGTGAATGATCTCTGAAGAGGACCTTTTTGGTCTTCCTTGATCTCTCAGTGGCTTTTGATATTATTGACCATAATATCCTTCTGGACCATCTCCAAAAGATGGTGGTGGGGGGGAACTGTTCTGCAGTAGTTCTTCCTGAAGGGTTGTTCCAATTGGAGCAGGGGGAGAAATCTGCCAAGAGACCTCTATGCTGGGGAAGGTAATTTGTTAGAACAGGGTTCAGCATTAATATACTGATAATTCCCAGTTATAAATCTTTGCCCTGGATCAAATAGGCAATGTATTAGAAATGCCTGGAGGTTGTCAACAACTGGATGGGGAGGAACAGATTCAACTGAATTCCTCCAAGATGGAGTGGCTTGGGGTGGTGGGACTTATGATTCCAGAGAATCTTTGACCCTGAATGGAGTTGTACTCCGCTGTTTAGAAGTGATTTGCAGTCTGGGCATACCTGCACAGGTCCTGATTGATGAGTAGGTGGCAGCTGTGGCTGGGAGAGCTTGTTCACAGTAACATCTTGTACACCAATTGTGGCCATTCTTGGATCAGCAAGTCCTGCTCATTGGTGATACTTAGTATGAACTTTAATAGTTCTGAACATCTATTAAGGATCAGCCCACATATGTAATTATATCTTACCTAATCCTCCAGTTTTCTCAGAATGCAATTATCATCATCTCTCACTATTGACCGTATTGGTTGGACTAGAGCAGTGTTTCTTAATCTTGGCAACTTTAAGATGTGTGGACTTTGCTGGCTGGGGAACTCTGGAAGTTGAAGACCACACATCTTAACATTGCCAAGGTTGAGAAACACTGGACTACAGAGAGAATTAGAGCTCAGGAATGATTGGAAGCTCCCCCCCCCCCTCCTTGTGCACCTTTCCTATAAAGCCTCTTCTATAAATCTATACTCAGTGAGATACTCTTGATTAACTCCAGGCAGCAGGGCTATGTTCTAGTTAATCCACACAGACTTATTAAAAAAGTTAAAATATTTTTCATTGGATAGAGGTTTGGACCCAGAGTTTATCAGGTTTAACATAGTTCCAGTATCAATCTATGGTACAAAACTAACTCTGGATTCAATCACTTATTTCTAATTATTTCAGTAGGACAGAATCCTTCTACTCCCAGACATAAATGATCACAACCACTTGTTTTAAAATACAAGCAACTAGTTTAATTACATTTTCTCTTAATCCATGTACACCAGAATATTCTGATGAGGCTTTGAGCATTTCTCTGCATGTATAAAGGCACATGTTATCATATTTTAAATAGCACCGATTAGACTGTGGAAATGGCTCAGACAACTTCTTCCTTTCCCACAATAACTTTCCAGAAGACCGAGCATCTTGCTGTCTGAACATGTTAAACGTTCAGATGAAGTAATATGAAAATATTTCTGCTACTTTAATTTCCACTTGTGCATGTTTTTCCTGGCTCAGAATCAGTGACCCAGTTCTTGTCAGTGCTTAGATCTTGTATTCCTTCCAAAGTATTTTGTTTGTCTTTGTGTGTTTCAGCCTGTGTGCACACATATTTTCCCCTGTCCCCTTTTACCTCTTGCTTGCATTTTATCTTAGAGATGTAGGGTGTTCTCAGCAAGCCTTTAGCTAATGTTATTTATTAACAAAGTAGTGAACTGTTGGAAAGGACAATGAATTCATGGAGCTTAGAAACATGTCTGATCTTATCAGTGGCCAACCGCCATTTTTATACTTGGGTCCTCATATGGTTATTCTGTTGCCTGAGTCAAGATGTGAAAGGCAATTCCCTACTGTCAGAAATGAACTGAATTTAATTCAGAAACATGTTATCTATGGTGAATGCTTTGTTCCAGGCAGGAAGCTCAAAACAGCATAAGAAAAAACATATTTTTCAGAATGTTTACTTAATAGCCAATAGGGTAAGAACAGGATAGTTAAGACACTGAGTAGTCAATTAGAACAAAATGTTTGCAAATCAATCAAACAAACAAACAAATACATGGCAATCCATGAATATACAGACTTATCTTATAAAATGATCAAGATGTTATTCTGAAGGGTGTGGAAAAAAAGGTTAGGCCTTTTTCAAGTCCAGGAAATCAGTCAGAGGGTATCTAGAGAAAAGATACAAAGGATATATTGTTTACAGCAGTGGGTTGCTTTCAAGTGGAAATTTTTATACTGAAAAGTCTCAAGCCTAGCTGGTACATACTGAAATTGTTCAGAAGGTCTCCTTAAGAGTAACAGTACACCATTACTTTCACAAAATTCTTCCCTACAACCTGATACTTCTGTACCTTTCAATGTTTTAATATTTATCTTGAAGCTGCTGCCACTTTTGTAAACTTAGGGATTGTCCTGACGAATCTGGAATTTGAGGACCTGGAACTTGGGATGTTGGTTCTTCTTTAATCCATGTATTGGAGTGTGGTTTGCATGCTCCATAGCTTCCAGCACCATTCCAATTCAACTTCCTGTTCCTGATGAGACATTATCAAGAGAATTCAGGCTGCTCTGCGCTTCTTCCAAAATATTTTTTAGAGTGGACAATAACGAAAATACCAGCAAACTGATCTGTGGATGCCTCCAACTTTGGAAGTGCAGTGCCCTAATTTTCACAAGTCATTTCATAGGTCATTAAGGAGGGGACATTAAAAATTGATGGACTCTTATGATCTTTCTGTATAGTCTCTCTGCATAGTATGCTTTGAACATACCAGAAATGACATGCCCAGTCTAGAACCAGACATTAATCTCTTTCTGAAGTATAAACATTATGTTGTGTGCAGGACATAGAAATGTTTCTCTTTCCCACAGGGAAGGAAATACTTTCTTGGCTCCTCACAGGTTTGTAATTTCTTTGAGGTATGTTCCTTAAACTTTGTAATGGCTTTCCTGGCATATTCAGAACTTGCTTTTTTCCTGGAAAGCTCAAGAGTTTTGGAGGCCTCACCTATCCCAACATATACTTGGTGCTCCACTAAGGGTCTTTCCTCATTACTGAATTAAAGCTCTCTCCACTTATCCTTGAGTTGGCTGAAACAATGCTGGTATAGAATTTGCTGTTTCCATTGCCAATCTCCTATCCTGCCTATTATGTCTGTTCCAAGTTACTTATTTTCTTCTTTTGTTTTGCTGCCCTTCTCTTTCAGCAAATTGCTCAAGCAAAACATCCACCAATCATGCAGCAGGATTGGGTTGGGCTAATTTCAGGACGCTGTCTTCTCTAGGTTGGTTTGCCTGCTCCTCCTCGCACACCCTGTTTGGACATATCTCAAGTTTTGAATAATGTAGAATACAGAAACATAAGAGAAGACACCAGGGCAGAAATATCTTGGAGTGTTGGGAGAACTGACATGGAATAGCTGCTGGGCAATCACTGTTCTTACTTCATTAGGGTGCATAGGTGGAGTAACGATGCAGGTAACTGACAAATACAGGGACAGTGGTGTAATAAACACAAGCACATCCTTTCTTCTTTCTAAATGAAGCAATGGAAATCTACTCTCCTGCCTTCTGCTTTGGTGGTCATACTATTTTTATATCAGTACAGCTAATGAGACTTAATCCTGCAGATGTACTAGTTGGTAATGATAAGAATTGTAGCCCAGAATGAGGAAAGTTTGCTTCTGGGTAGAAAACATCAGTTCCCCAGAGCATATGTATAGTATATAGTAGTACTTCTTTAATAACGTAGAAAAGCAACAGTTGCTTAAAAAATTAAACAAGAAAATATGGTGGTATCTGATTAATAGTATCTCAGCAGCAGAAACATTTTATACATTCTCATTGTATAAAAGTGCAGTATGCCACAAAGAAATTTTGGCAGCCTGGAATTAAATAATGTTGAATTAAATAATTTTGGTGCTAGATATGAATTAGTTGGAGACAGGCAAATTTCTTCTTCTCTTGGAATGAAGGAAGACAAAAAACTTATTGTAGATTCTGACAGTAAGTATAAACTTTAAGAATGTTCAAAGTTCTCCTATAGTGTGATGATAGGAGGGATATGTTGACAATTAACATGAAGATCAGAAAGTTAAAGTTCCTTGTTTTTCAGAAGCAAAACATTCCAAGACTAGTAGGTACATGTTATCTACCCAACAGTGGAACATGCTTGGACCAATCACAGATAAAGGATAATCTGGGTGAGGAAATACTCCCATCTGTCTTTCATATTTTTCAATTATTCTCTTCAAGTACGTGCATGAAACAAACTTCTGAAAGGAACCTGTAAAAAGAGTTTATGAATGGTTATGATTATACTTCAGTGTCAGGTTCCAGCATAAATCACTGCATGATGGGCAGCAAATTCTTTCATTCTTTTAGAATTAATTGACAGAAGACAAGGTTATGTGGTTTAGTGCACTCTACAGTCTGGGTGGTCTAGCCAAAAGCATGCCCACACCCTGCAAGCTGTACCATCCAAACCATGACATGCCACAACCAAGAGAAGATCATTACAGTAAGGTGAATGCAAGCCAAGTAGCTTCAAATGGATCAATAGCAAGCCACGTGACATAACTATAATGTACCTCTCACATCAGATCATATCTGTGGCAAGAGAAATTATCCAGCTCTGGGACATGTGATGATCAGCCTGCTATCTTGCTTGATTGCTCATGAAGATATTATTGAAGACTCAATAATAGGTAGCAGCCAGGTTTAGTCTTATTTATATATAATTAATAATTGGGAAAAAAATTAATGCAAAGGCATGCTTGGCAAGAAATAGGCAGACTTGTTCATGTACACCCAGCAATGCATCTTTTAACACTTTGTATATAATGCGTTTTTAGTTTTTTTATATTTCTGTACTCATCCTTCCTCAGTGCTGGGACACAAATCTATCTTGTATGGGAAAATCAGCAAGGACTAATTATATCCCTAAGCTTCATTTTCACTGTACCATTGGTGCCCCATGACAGAGGGAGAGAAAAAGAAATATTAAGTGCATTTTAGGGGTAAACCTTTGAGGATTTATGTATCTTCTCTTCCTTCTCTTGGTGCTGGTGGATGGTGAGGACTGTTATTCCTCTTGATCAAAAACTTGACTATTCTGAGAAGCCTTGAATAGTCAATTGAAGTCTTGGAACAGAATTGCTCTATGATTAAGATTAGAGGATAAGGATAAGGATAGAGTTGCCATGAAAAGGATAGGAGATAGTTGACCTGAGAAAATGTCAGAAGGGACTGTCAAACAGTGTTTTTGTGTGTGTTCCTTTGACTCAGTTTTTAACTCCTGGCGACTGCCTGGACTTATCCCTGCAGTTTTCTTGACAAGGTTTTTTGGAAGTGGCTTGCCATTGCCTGCTTCCTAGGGCTGACAGAGAGAGTAACTGGCCCAAGGTCACCCAGCTGGCTTTATGTGTAAGGTGGGACTAGAACTTAGGGTGTCCTGGTTTCTAACCTGGTGCCTTAACCACTAGACCAAACTGGCTCTCGTCAAACAGTATACTTGATAAGAAGTGATTATTGATTTCCTCTTCTTGAGAAAAATAAGCAGTCCTTTAGATAGAAGCAGAAAAGATTACAGAACCCATGAATGGATAGAACCTAAGATCACTCCTGGTTGTGTGTCTATGTGACCACGCAGGACAAAAGAATTTAAAACCCCATCCATTTTGCTAGCAGCATTACTGCTGCAATATGGAAAAGCTCTGAACAACATTTTATATTTTTTCATTTCAACTTTTTCATGCATTGTACAATAGAGAAATGATAAATTAATTGCAATCTCCCTCTCCTCTTTATGGCTTTCTTTTTGAAAACATGCTCTACCTTTTCAGTTCTTTGGAATAGAATGCGTCAGGCTGCTTTAATAATTATCGTCATTCTGAGAAGACAGCTTTCCTTTGGTGATTTTACCATTCGTTTCACCTAGTCTCTTTTATCACTGAACAATTCCATTTCCACTTCAGAGAATGCAATAAGAATCTTTGGTTCCTATTTTCCCACCAAGTATCAGATGACCTTTTAGCACGTTCTTTCTGCCCTGGAAAGGTATGCACATTGTTTATAAAGCTCTAGATCTGTACCACACTCAGTGGAAACCATAGAGACAGTATTGCCATAAAATGGCAAATAATTATTTGGGTCACAGTAGTACATAAAAAAAAAAATAGCAGACGTTAGCTGTAGGTTTATTAAAGGTCATTGATCTTTTGTATCGATAGTAGTGCCACAGAGAGGGAAAAGAGGACAGAGAATCAGTTCTTTTTAAAAGCATTCTCTAATAACTTTCTATCAGTGGAAATATATCTTTGAGATTCACCAGTTTTCAGTAGAACACAACAATATCCTAGAACAGTGGATTTAAGCTATTGTACTTACACTATTGCAATGGAGTTGTGCTTTCCCAGAATGCCATTATCTAGCACAAGAGACAAAACATGAGCAGAACTGGGTATCTGGGGCAGGAGAAGAAATTAATGAACAAACTAATAGCTATTTGATGTGTGCCAGGATTTAAGATTCTAAACAGTTGATGAAACCCTTTGGAAATTGTACTGCCCCGTGATATTACATTGTAATATCTAATTTGATTGATCAGTGGGACTCTAATATGCAGGAAGAGTGAAATGGATGAACCAATTAGAGAAAAAGAGAATGTGGAAAAGGTCAGAGTGGTGGAGCCCTTCACTTTTCCCCTGAAAGATATCGGGTATTAAACGTCAACTGCAATCTTTGTCATGAAAATGAGGTAACAAAGCACGGGTGTAATCTTACTCTTTGAATAATAGCCACGTCATTCATTCTTGTCAAAGCTCAAATAGAAACAGGGATGGGGGAGAAATGCCTCATACTTCATTCAGTTATTTAAATGAACACATTAATTTAGCGAAGATGGCTAAAATGAAATATCTCTGCCTTGTTTCCAGGTTATTGCAATGCGCAAAGGAAATAAGAAGCTGGGAATACAATATGGGGAGATTACTTTAAAATATTGCCTTATTCATTCTGGTGCTCCAACCCTAGTAATTTTTGCTTTTCTCTTCAGTTTTAGATATAGGATTATGATGGGACTTTGCCAAAATACCATAATGGGGGTCCAGACCTTTCCTCTCTATATACCTAAAATCTATCTTAAATTTAGTTCTAGTTTTTCCATAGCTAGGGAAGAAATGAGGTTGTTATTCTAGATCCAGAAATAAGGAAAATGATTTCTCTACCTTGAGAAATGTAGTGATGCTTCTATCCCAGTGTTCATCAGCAACAAATTAGTGTCAGTATAGCACAGAGCATAGCAACAGGGGAACAATACAGTTATCTGGGCCAGAAGAGAGAATCATCATGCTTATGGCACAATCTGGCCCACAAGTCCAGGACGACTGGCCTATGTGTCCTTACAGTGAGCTTCTGTCACCCCATTGCTAGAATAGAGTTCTTCTGCTTCATTCTTACTGAAATAGGATGGATGAATTAAGCTACTTCATGCGGTTATATTTTTTCATGGTTTCATTCATAAGTCTGTTTCACCCTGTTCCTACAACATCTTGCAATCAAATCAAAACAAACTAAAACAAAATACCCTATCACTTTTATTTTTATAGGCAGCCTTTTATATTTTATGAATTTTTGTATGGACTTTTTTCCCAGCCAAGAACTGCATTACCATAATCAAAGAATACATGATTCCAAGCATGATGATGATCTAATCTGTGTATTTGTTCAGAAAATGCAAATCTATATATTAGTTTGGAAGTGGAGGCCAGACAAAGTTCTTCACCCATTGCAAAGATTCATCTTTAATGTGTGGTGCTCTGTTACATAGCCACAAAGCACATAGCTTTTGTCCAACTAAACTTTTGCCTATCCTTATTGCCTTGTTAAACAAACATGTTTTTAAAAAAATTGCATTAACTAAAAACAGGATATCCCTAACATAAAAAAGGTGTTGAATGTTGTAGATCATGAATTAAACGATGAAATTTGAAAGAGCCTGGCATCAACTTTTCTGACTTATACATTTTATTAAAAGGCATAAGCTTTTATGAGCCACTCTATGTATCTGATGAAGTGAGCTACAACTCAAGAAAGCTTATGCCTTTTAATAACATTGGTTAGTCAGAAAAGGTGCTACTGGACTCCTTCTGAGTTTCTGCTCCCATAGACTAACATGGCTCCCCTCCTACAATGTCTACAAAATTTGAGGTTATTCTGTGGCTCAGTCCTGCTTTTTCAGCATGTTCATTATACTGGGTATGATAAGACTTTTAACTGAATGCAGCTTTCCTCAACCTGTTGCCTTCCAGATATTCTGGAAATTCTAAAACATGAGGCCTAGCATACCCGGGGGGGGGGGGGGGGACTGGGTTGGAGAGGGCTGGTCTAATAGATAGAAGAAATTAAGTTGGCATCTGGAATCCACGGAGGAGAGATTTGCTAACCTTTACTGGAGAAATGTCTGGCTCTTACAGTAATTGACACCTAGAACAGCTTTCACTCTCCTAGGACTACCCGAGGCTTTTCTCAATTTGTCATCCGTTAATTGTCCATCTCCTTGCCAATTCCTCAGGAGAAAAAGGACCAAATCCTCTTCGATATTTCTCACCATTCTGACTGAGAAACACTTCACAGTTACATCAGAGAGATGTAAATAACAGCTCAAGGAGCACCTCAGCTCAGGAGCAACAACACTTTAAAAATAACTCTGCTAGTAGACCAGCAAGTAGCCAGATCTAACCATTAAAATAAAATGCAAGAAGTGCAGTAGTACGAATCTCGGGGCACAGCAGCCACCAAGATTAAAAATACATCACTCCCACGTTCAAGCTGATGCTGATTTTTTTTTTTCATACTCTACGATTCAAAAATGTTAGTCTGCTGATAAATCAAGGATGCTGGGTGAGAAGTTAGCTTCAATTCACCCACCCAGGCCTAATTCACTTGCAATACAGAAGTTTAGAACAGATTCTGGTGCTTAGGTATTAGGAGGGGAAATATGTTGTTTTTCTGTGTCTTGAGTTTCTTTGTCACACCTTCAGTATTGCAGAGGAATAAGGTACAAATGCACTAAGCATGGAAACAGGAAGCGTTAGGGATGTTTTCTTCCTGTGTAATTTCTCTTTTTCTTCCAAAAGTAATCTTGACATTTTCAGAGCTGTTATGTCCTTTTCTTCTAAATGTTTGCTAGTGCTCAAGTAAAAGCATGGAATTAAGCATAAATGAACATCAAAAGTGGATGGGTAACAGAGATTAGTGGGCCATGGGTACAAATGGATAAGAAATAGTGGTCAGTAGGAATAGAGATGGCTAAAACATATTTTGAGACATCACAGAAGCTATAATCAAAGCTTTCTGAGATTATTTTATGAGATTAAATGATATTATTTATTTAAAAGCTATGGGGGTATGGAATTAGATAGGTAAAGAAAATATCCCATTACTTTCATGATAAAAGTTTGTCTTAAATTACATGCAAAACCTTAGAAAGAAAAAAAACCTCTCTCCTAGCAAAAGCTAAGATAATATAGAGGTTTAGGAACTGTCTTGGGCTAATGATAATCCTTTCATATGTTTTCAGTTCTAGGAATACCTTCATCAAAGATCTTCTGATATAGGTATTCCTAGGACTGAAAACATATGAAAGGATTATAATGAGCCCAAGATGGTCCCAAAAACCACACACACATGCACACAGAGACATTTTAATTGCATTCTGCGGATATATATGGAACATATAATAAACCCATTTGGAATCTGTAAGATATTCATTATGGAAGCCATGTCATATCTTTTACAAAAGTCAACCTTCCCTAATCTGGAACCTGCCAGATGTGTTGGATTATAACTGTTGTCATTCTGTCTGGGAATGATGGGAGTTTAATATGCCTGGAGAATGTCAGGCTAGAGAAGATTGGTCTACATTTGGGTACAATGGCAGAAAGATAATCATTAGTATTTCAGAGACATACCCCAGTTTAGCTGATGAGTCTTCCATAACCATGGAGGCAGGGACTGCATTTCTCAGGGTCTTGCTGCATGAATGTGCTCTTGAAGATTTCCATTCTTCTTCTGAATTAATACAGCCTTCCTCCTTTAGTTCAAAGTCATTTATTGGCATTTATTTTTGTGGAAGATGGAAAGCAATTCATCCTTAATGTTACAGAGGTGCTAGCCACGATTCTGGTGTAATCACTTGATAATCAAACAAATGGTTTTATTTACATTTATTAAGAGTTTTTTCATAGAATAAAAGACAAATCGAAAGAAAGGAAAGAAAGAGAAGAAGAAATAAGAAAGTGCAAGAAACAAAAAAGAGAGGAAGGGAAAAAAACCCTAAAGTTAAGAAATATATGAATAACTTCCAACGTTTTCAACAGATAATTACAATCTTATTGTTCCTCCTCCCTTTTAGAGGCTATACCAGTCCCTTCAGCCCCTCATTTAATTCAAGTTTGTCTTAATTTTCAAGTCCATAAATTGTCATTTCATTTCTTTCTTCTTTCAGCAAAAAGTCCATATTAGGTTTCCAGTCTTTCAGAAAAGTTTTTGTTGTTTTTTCTCTGCTCAAACAAGTTCAGTTTTGCCATTTCTGCAAATTTTGACATTTTCACAATTCATTCCTCCACTGTGGGAATTTCATTATGCTCCCATTGCTGTGCATACAATAACCTTGCTGCAGTTACCATATACAAAACAATCTACCATGAGTGATAATCGTACAAATGGAATGAAGTGGAACTAGTGCCTTGCTTCACAAAAAAATAGAAGAAAGAAAGGTCTTGTTTGTTCCTTTGAAAACATAAAGAGGCATTCTCCTTTGGCAAGAAGAGCAACATTGTACAGCATTTGTGTGTTCAGTTCTGGCAATTCTGCTAAGAGAAGATTGTCTGCCAGTGGTATGGGAAGGAAATAGATATTTGATATTGCCCCTTCCCCTGTCTCAGAAAGTCCCCCAACCCGCTGCATGAGAGAGAGAGAGAGAGAGAGAGAGAGAGAGAGAGAGAGGGAGTTTTAAGCAAAAATGAATCCAAAGCATCCAATCTCTCTCTCTGAGCATTTGATGTGGTGTAACAGCTGCTTTGCTTGCCTCCATTTCTGTTCTATTTGTATAAGTGCCAAAACCTAGATATGACAAACCCCCAGGAATCTCCATGATCTCTTCCCCAAAATAAAACAGAATTCTGATACTGCTGGCTCTGAAATGTCTCAGTGCAAACCATCAAAATTATATTGAAAAGAGGTGTGAATATTTTTACCTTTCCAATGAATCATTGTGATAAGTGATTGCTCTGAAATGTTGCTACATCTTGTTTAGAAACAAACAAAAACATAAATTGGCTTCAGGTTGGTTATGATACTCAGCTGGATTCAAATCAGATTTACGTTTGGTGGGAATTGAGCAAGACATAATTTTACATTTAATAGTTGGAGAGTTAGGAAACTATGAGAAATACATATTACTTTCCAACCACCTCAGTTTTCTGCACAAGCAGGTAGTTTGCATAATGGCTAGATCATTATGGGTGCACATGTATAACTAAAAGAGAGACTCATTAAACATCACTAGAAAAATGGGAAAGTTCTCTATATTACCTGCAGTTTGGCCTACTTCTCTCGGAAGAGTTTTTCTTTTTCCTCTTGAACACCCATGTTGGCAACAATATGCAACAAGAAAGCTGGTGGATTTGTATAAATAATTTATGAGTCAACTACCTCATTCCTAGAACACACAATACATGTTCCAACTTGATCTCTTGATTCTAAAATTCTTCAAAAGTCTGGTTTTCCCCTTTAATGTTATGGTTGTTCTTTCAGGTTCTGTATACTATAGAGTATAATATGGTACTATCAATTTTACTTTTGAAACATTCTTAGTGTGATATTTGCATTAATTATTTAAGGAAGTTGAGAATTTTTCTACAGGCACTGTGAAATTACCTGGAAAGAATTTAAAATTGTGTGCACGGATTAATTGAGCTTTTAAAATGGCCTTTATAGAGAAAGGTTAAGAGAGATTGTTTCTTCCCTGAGTAGAGTTGTAAATAATTTTTTTTTAAAAAAAAGGATAACAAATGCACAACAACCAAGGATCTACAGTTTGAACCTGTGTATATTAAAATTGGTTGAAAAATAAATGTACACTGGAACATCTGGAGCGTGGACCACCTCCTTCTTCAGCTGTTCCAAGGTGTGTGCCTGATGATCACATAAAAGCAAAGGACATTATGTTGTACTGTTTACCAAGAACCCATTAAGTGGCAATTGCATGTTGGAAAACTACTGCAACTGTGGTGTCTTATCTACAAAAGTGGTATCAGAATAGTCAGAATAGCTGGGTTGTATGGATTCCTAGCCTTTTAGTTACAAATTCTGAAGGCTCTATGTTGGATTAAGGAAGGACAGAAAACTACACAAACCTCTACTTTGCCCATTAGATGAGAAGCTAAGACTGAGTATATATCAGCAGAATTCTCCAGCGGAAATGTGGGTATAATTAATACATATATGCAGGTATCATTGGAGAAGGTAACCAGTTCAGATTTCAGACTGAAATTCACAGTGACCTTGTTCACCTAACTGATCTGACTCCCTGCTTCACTGACTCACATTCTGCACCAGCAGCTAATGATTATTGATGATCCAATCAAAAGGGAAGCAGCCATTTTTTAAGTCTTCCCAGCTGCCATAAAGGAGATGGGCTTATCCTGTCTTTTAAAATAGTTGTTTTCCTCAGATCAATGCTTGTCAACCTCGGCCACTTTAAGATGCGTGGACTTCAATTCCCAGAATCCCTCAGCTAGTATGCTGGCTGGGGAATTCTGGGAGCTGAAGTCCACACATCTTAAAGTGGCCAAGGTTGACAAACACTGCCTTAGACTGATTTCCTTTTTTAAAAAAAAAAAAACCTGTGGTAGCACAATCAGGAATGGACAGAGTTTGGAAGCTTATCCACACTTACCCATTTCTGCTTGTTTTTCAACCTGTATGGCTATGATGGGGCAAACAGTGAAAAAACAGGTTGCCAGAGAAGACCCATTTTTTTTCTGGAAGTGGGAAGAGATAGTTAGCCCTTCATAACTCTCATCCCTATTCACAGCTGATGACTGGGGGAGGTAGTTTAACCACAAACTGGCCTGGGGTTGAGTTGTTTTAAATTTAGTTCACTTAGTTTCTAGAGTATTCATATGACAAACTAATCCCATGTCCCTCTATAGATTTAGGATAGATTTGCTATCTTGTAGAAGTGCCTGCTCTTTTCTTCATTTATGCTCTACTTATATGAGCCTAAATAAAACAGGTAAAACTTAATGCTAGCATAATCTCTTATCCAAAAGAAATTAAGCCTTGCTACTGGTAGACTGGGAGAAATGTGGGGTTTTGGGGGGTGAGGGGTTAGAAGGAAGGTATTTCCAGGCTTTAAGGTGTTAAAGGTTTACAAAGGAAGGTTAAACAATCAGAAGCATTTTCCTGATGATTTTCAGAAACTAGAGAAGGATCCAAGTTGAATACTCAGCATACATTAAGTACTGTACCCTATATAGTTCTTCTCTGCCCCACTTCCCCAGTTAAAACAAGCAGAATAAATCATGAAGTTCAAGAATACATATGATTAATTCATAAAGTATATATTATTAGAATAATTTAGCTTCTGTTAGGGAGTGTTTTGCTTTACTCTGGCAGAAAAAAATAGGTTTTTTAAAAGCATATTTTATGTTCATCTAAAATCAGCAGTTTTAGAACAGTGAGAGAAGTTGGTGGGGAGCAGTGAAAGGAAAGAATGGAACATTAACTGCCCAAAAATGACTGCAGTGTAAAATATTCTGTGTTTACTCCAAAATAAAATATCTTTAAATGGCTGATAGAGCAGAGAAGGTGATGACTAAAAGGAGTGAAGGAAGGACTGGCTATTTCCTGTTCTCTCTGTAGATATGTACAACAAATAATACTTAACTTTTGTTTGTGTGTGGTCAACTGTAATTCTTACAGTGAACACAAATTGTATTTAGCACTTAGGCCTCTTCTGTCCAGAAGGAGCCCAAGGTTTGGAGACAAACATGATTTTCCTTTAGACCAGGGTTCCTCAACCTTGGCGACTTGAAAATGTGTGGACTTCAACTCCCAGAATTCCCCAGCCAGCTGGCTGGGGAATTCTGGGAGTTGAAGTCCACACATCTTCAAGTCGCCAAGGTTGAGGAACCCTGCTTTAGGCCACTTGGACAATAGTTACCTTATTTTAGAAGAAGTGAATTTCTACAAAAAGCTGTTTTGGTTCATGATTTGGGATTTATCCGAAATGTATGATGCATATCTCTACCATATGTGAAGCAAGGCAAACTATTAGATAAGTTGATCTGACACTGGAAAGGATAATCGTTGATTTAATTCATTTAGCACACTTACACCCCATATTTTCAAGGTACATCAAACTCAAAAGGGGATCTAACTGAAATAAAATTTAAAAAATTAAAAACATTTAATGAAAGCACTATTGAAATAATTCAGGAGAAAATTCTCTAATGTGGTGTATTTAAATCCTTACATTCCTTAAAACTCTGTGGCAAAAAAAAATAGTATTCAGGTATAAATGCACAACAGTTTCTGTTTATCAAAAGTCTGGGTGATACCTTTTAAGCTGTTTACCAAAAACCTCACTGATACATTTTAAGGTGATCTCAAAAAGCTGCCAACAGGGAGGAAATTCGATAAGTAAGCTCTTGTATCAAGAATCCCCTTTCTGAAATTGCCACACAACAAATCATTGGCAGATGTGACACCTTCAAGCAAATGTCGCCATTAGATATTGGTTGATAGGTGGATACATGATAGAGCAACTGCTGTGCTAGATATTCATATTCTAAGCTCCATATGAGCTTTGTAGGTTGAATTTAAGTCATTTGAATTTGGTTTGGTAACAAATTGATATATATTTTTCTGGAGGGTAACCTGAGCATTTGACTCAGAATCTCACATTTGTCAGGTAGGAATTTTTGCTAGAGAGGCAATGAGTCTGGATAAAAACAACTCAAAGTGCTGTTACAAGGTACAGACTGGGTTCATGCAGCACTGTAAACCAAAATGAGGTTTGCTTGTTTGTGGTCTAGTGTATTCTATGAACTCATTCAATTGTAACTGATTAAATAGCCAGAAAGCACTAAACAGTTTAGGATTACGCTACCTGAAGGGCTATTTTTTTTTTTTAGAGAGAGACTTTTTTGTCTTTCCCACCAGTATCAGATCTGCATTTGGCCAGAATTCAAGAAAGGTTCTTTCCACGGCTATGCCCTTTGGGACTTCCTAACTAGGAAAAACAACAAACAACAACAACCCAAAACCAAAAATACAAACACAAAAACATTACTTAAACAAGCACTTTTAAACTGCTTTAACTGTTTACCATATATATTTAGGGAGAGAGAGATTGAGAGAGAGAGAGAGAGAAAGACCCCCAAGTCCTGTTGTGCTGCCCTATTCTGATGGTGGGGTGTTCCTGGGAGGGATGAGTGAAGAATATCAGGAGTGTATGCCAAGAGTAGATATTCCCAGCAGGGTCACCATGAAGGTCATCCCATCTGCTGAGCTAAAGCAAGCAGGCACTTATATTGGGCAGCAGTGATCTAGGAAGATGCTGGAGGCAGACGATCACTTTAGTGACAGTGGCAAAGGCATTAATTCATACTGCGTGGGAGAAGGCAATGGTAAATCATTCCCATATTTTTACCAAGAAAACCGCATGGATAGAAAATATAAAACGATTGTCAATATAGTGCTGGATGATAGGCCTTTCTAGCTGGATGGCACTTAAAATGCTTCTGAGGAAGAGCTGAGGATTTTTTGGAGTTCTAATTGTGTTTATGGTGTGGCTAGATTAAAGCCTTTGGGGCATCTAGTTGCTAATATTGCCATACAGAAAAAATCCAAAGCTGTAAAGACAGAATTACAGTAGGAACATGGAACATAAGAAGCATGAACACAGGAAAGCTCAACATAGTGAAAGATGAAATGAAAAAACTATAGGTTGACAGCTTAGGCATCAGTGAATTGAGATGGACTGGGATTGGGCACTTTCAGTCTAAAGATCACACCGTTTATTAGTCAGGACATGAAAAACAGCATTGCTCTTAGTTAGGAAGGATATAGCAAGAACAATGGTTGGCTACAATGCAATTAATGACAGAATAATATCGATTAGACTTTGTGGACAACCCTTTAATACGGTGATCATTCAAGTTTATGCTTCAACCACTGATGCAGAAGAAGAGGAGTTTGATTAGTGTTATGATCAAGTTCAATTCAAAATCAATAGAACATGCAAGCAAGATGTGCTACTTGTGATTGGAGACTGGAATGCCAAAGCTGGAAACATTAAAGGGAAAAATGTAGTTGGATTGTATAGCTTAGGAAACTGAAATGAAGCAGGAGACCAACTTATCCATTTCTGCCACTCAAATAATTTCTCCACAGCTAACACTTTCTGCAAACAACGAAAACGATGCCTCTATACATAGCCATCACATTTCCGGGAAACGTCACTGACTTTTAAGTTGAGAGAAGACAGTATTCCATGCAGATGTATGCATACCTTTTAAATATAAAAGAAAGCAAGTGAACATGACAGTGACCTCTAATTTATCTCATGCATTTAATGAATGTTCCCTCCATGAAGTTTTAAAGAAATTATTTCATTGTTTGTGAAAAAGCCATGTCTTTTGAAATGCTCACAAATAGTGGGAAGGAAGGAAGGAAGGAAGGAAGGAAGGAAGGAAGGAAGGAAGGAAGGAAGGAAGGAAGGAAGGAAGGAAGGAAGGAAGGAATTTTTTTTCAAGAATGAGGGAAAAGGTACTATATTGTCTGGTAGTTGTATGATGAACTGTTGCTTTTGGACTGTCATGCTGGCCTTCACGTGCCCAGGCCAGGTCCTCTTGAAAGCCAGCCTTGTTCCTTCCAGAGCCCACGTGAGGTTGTCTTCCAGAGCCTGAAGTTCCCTTATGCCAGTTTGGAAAGGCGGCCAATAGCCACAGCCAGGACCCTGAACTGTACTGGCTCCTGTTCCATGGACTCTCAGCTGCTCTAAATTCCAGCAATGACTTTCTTATGACTAGAAATTCCTTCATGCTCATAAGTGTTTGTTTAATGAGAACCAGATTTGGGTCATAAACCTTAACCATATCAAGCTTTTTTTTTTTTTTTGTTAGCTAATGTTTACCTTCTAAGTGAGGGCTCTCTTTCTCTCAGCTCCGCTCCCTCCCTGTTTCTAACTGCTTCTCTCTCTCTCTTTAAGGAAAAGGGCACTGCTATAAAAGGGATACATGGAACCAAAGAAATCAGAAATATGCTAAACTGTATGTGACTTGCAGCTGCAGGGTTTCCCACAATATCTAGGGCTGCCTCAACAAAGTAGCTTATGTGCTTTAACAAGCATCAGCTGTTTGTTAAGGTGTAATGAACAAGCTTGAGCCAGAGCAACAACTGCTTTGAGTAATGATGAAGACAGCTTGCAAACTATAGCCTCGCTTGTTTCACGCTCCCAGTGACGACAGCCTGACTCCTGTTTCTGCCAGCTTGATTTCAAAGCACTTTTCTTTCCATATTTCAAAGGTCAGGGTTCACGGTGGCGGCCAACAAATGGTTGGGGCGTCAAGCTGGCAATGGAAGGCTGCTGAGCGCTTCCAAAATTCAGATCCATTGTTACCAGGCTAACAACATCAACATGTTCCTTTTTAGAAATATTATTAAAGCTACATTGTTTACTCTAAGAGCTGTAAAAATACACTGGCCTTACAATTTCCCACCGTGGAAATTAACTTAGCAAACAAACCAAACCAAAAAAAAAAACACGGGTGGTGGTGGGAAATATCTGTTTCATATTCTTAAACTAACCAGGATTTCCCAATGACATCCAAACTTGGGAAACTGTGGTTTGTTTACACTCCTGGAAAGTGAGCTTTGCTTTTACTATTGGGAAACTGGTTTGGCTATGCTATGGTTCAAGGAAAAAAAAAATAAAATTCATTATCAGAAACTTTTTTTTTTCAAGGTGTGATTGAAAAGCATTACAGTTTATGGCATGTGGACCTCACATAATTTATTTAAAATCATTTTTCTGATTTCTTCCTCTGGATCATAAAAGTGAAGGAAAAGGAAAGTGGGACATGCAGACTTGTTATAATACATTAACATTTCAGGCAATTTTGTCTTCCTGTTAAGTGGTTCATAGGGATGCAGGGTTTACAATCCAGACACAATACAACTAGTATGAAATAGAAGCAGATTTTCTTTTACTGGGCAAAACAACATGAATTTATAATGGATTAATTCTCCAGTTCAGTAGTGTGAAGATACTTAATTATCAACTCCTGTCCATCCACTTCCCTATTTGAGAAAACTAGGGCTCCTACTACAACATCTTGCTTTTCTGAATTGTACTAAACAAAGCCACATTATTTCTAATGTAACTGGATGTATCTGGAGTTATGATAAACAATGCATTTGCTGTGATATTCCCTCCTACAGCTGTGCAAGTCATTAAGTTTATATTGTCTGGATTTTGGACAAATGTTCAGGCAAGGATTGTTTCAGTAGGACTCTTATCCCTTTAATGGGTGCATACCAAGCAGAATTTCACAGGTTGCTCTTTACGTGGCATGTAATTTCAATACAGTTCAGAAGATTCATCTGTTGTAACTCTTCTCTGTTATTAGCAATTACAACCTACAAAGTCTGGGGAAACAAAGATAGCTCCAGTATGGTGATCGAGAAACAAGAACTGTCAAAAAAGAGGACCATCAGAGGATATGGGGAGGCACCGAAAACTACACAAGCCAAAAAGATTACAAACCTATATCTGGGTGGATATCAATGGTAACATCTATATAAGAGATTCTTAATAATGTTAACTTCTTCTCCTGTGATTAGGACTACTGTATCTGGGCTACAAAAATCTGGGGACCACAAGATGGCAGGAAAGAATGGACACTTGTTGATATACCTTTGCTGCCATCTAGTGGTCATCTGGGCTTTTGCAGCCCAGATACAGTAGCCCTGCCTATGGAGGTCCCTATACATACATACTGTACATATTTATATATGGTAAATACATTCATATTCACCATGCTGTTCTCTTTTGGTGTAAGTAATGATATGCAGAGTAAGAAAAGGAGTAAGAAATAATAATTGAATGAAATGAAAGCATGAGGTAAGAAAAAGAAAAGGAAACATGGTAAAACCAGTTGAACCTAATACCATTCATTATATCTCTTCCTACCTTTTATCCTTGCAAATCATTCTTGCTGAAACCACATCCAGACACTGCTTCATACATTGCCTTCTTTTCTTTAAATTTCTCAATGACCTCTTTCTCTTTGTGAAGGGGAATATATATAACCAAATAACTAGGATATATCTATCTATCTATCTATCTATCTATCTATCTATCTATCTATCTATCTATCTATCTATCTATCTCCTAGTTATTTGGTTCAATGCTGATGCCCCTATAGTGGAAAGAAGCATTCCAGATCATATGCTAAGATAAAGCATACATGAATCATAAGACAAGCACAAGGAGCAAGCTTACAAAGCAGGCTACATTACAGTGATGGACAATGCATGAAAGGCCATTCCAAATGTAGGAAATAAATAAATGAACAGCATGTTTGGTAGATGTCCTCCCAGAGCATACTGTAACTTCTGAAGAGGGGCTACGTATCTGTAAGAAACCTCACCAAATTGCTCATATCCATTCAGGAAAATAAAAGATATCCCTTAAATACTGCCCAATGAATATTGTGTATTTCTGCAGATAACAGCATCAAATCAGACATAGGGGAAATAATGCAGTTTGGGAAAAAGGACTCCCTAGTATAAAACTTACACTCAGTGTTGACATCCCTCTACCTATCACAGCTTATCTGTGCAGTTGCTCTCATTTATATGAGAAAGAAATGGTTTCACATGATTGATCGAGAGCACCCAATGGTTACAAAATCTTCTGTGTAAAAACATCTTAACAGAGATTAATTTTAGGATTCTCAGTATTCTGTTTTGAGTGCCAAATATGAACAAGTGAACACTGGTTTCATTTTCAACATTTGCAAAGCATATCCAAAGAAAAATAAAGGAAAATACATTACTGCTGGCTGCCATTAATTTTTTCTAGATTGGCAACAGTTTTGCGCTCCTTCTCCATAGGATTTATGCTGAAACTGAAATGAATACCTGCTTAGGAATTTTTAAAGAATGAACTTGAACTTCACAAAATTCTTTGAGATAACAAAAATGTGTTATTAGTCAACTAACTATGGGTGAATTGTTGCAGACTTTACACTGAATTTGCAGATTAGAAACGTGAGGGAATGTTTAGGAATGGCCATGGGATTTTCTCTTCCTTTTCTTCTCTTAGTGGAGATCTGCTGTGAAGCTTCAATTTCTGGAAAGCTTTTGAAAGGGCTAACACAGAGGCTTTCATGATGAAAAGCTTTATGGTAATTTTGTCTCTGAAATTAGCTTGTTGGTTTATCTTTGAATCTTTAAAGTTGCTGACTTTAAAGCTGTTATCCATCAACTTATATATTTCTATCTAAGGCAGTGTTGTCCAAACTTGGCCACTTTAAGATGATTGGACATGCTGGCTGGGGAATTCTGGGAGTTGAAGTCCACTCATCTTAAAGTGGCCAAGTTTGGACAACACTGATCTAAGGTTTTCTCTCCCTTATTTCTCAGGGTATCTAAGGATAAACTAACAGGGGTGATGCATAGATTCACATGTCTCCTTAAAATGCTGGCAAATAGCAGTGAAGGAGCTGCTGGATTTGCATGCACATATACAACAGAAGTTGATTTGATTCCTTTTATTCAACCTCTCACCAAAGATAGTAATATAATTACTACATAAGGATTATATGCTACGTATAATAATTATGACACATAATGAAGAAAGCAGAGGGTGGGGAAGATTTTCATTATAAACTTGGTTCATGAGGAAGTGTTAGGGTTCCTTTATGCCAGTGTTGTCCAAACTTGGCCATGCTGGC
This sequence comes from Python bivittatus, assembly GCF_059951505.1. Taxonomy (NCBI): domain Eukaryota; kingdom Metazoa; phylum Chordata; class Lepidosauria; order Squamata; family Pythonidae; genus Python; species Python bivittatus. The sequence goes on along the minus strand of NW_028277058.1, from coordinate 29,270,515 downwards.
TGGGGAATTCTGGGAGTTGAAGTCCACTCATCTTAAAGTGGCCAAGTTTGGACAACACTGCTTTATGCTGATGGATTTGGAGGAGGAATCCAAATGAGAGACCGAATCACCTTTGGAGCAGACCTCAGATATTCTTAGTGCCATGAAAATTAGCAAAATAAAAGCTCATTATCTCTCTGATTACATTCCTATTCCCTGATTCTAACAATCTGAGATAGAGAATGATGGAAGGGTTTGCCCGCTCATCTAAAAGCCTATACATTCTATATAAAGCTAGCATACATTTTTCCTTGTTTCTGAACTTGATTTTGTGCTATCATGCTGAGATACAACATGAGGTTCTTCAGATGTATTGTTCAATGACTTCCATATTCTCTGACCATATATTTTGCAAATGGGGATTATGGACCTTCTACTAGTAGACCTTCTTCTATTGCCTGCTCTTGATCTGCTATGTATTTTGGCCCTAGCAGTCTTTTGGATCTGTTTGCTTTAGTTATATATTGAATTTATAAATAATTAAATCAAAGTCTGTAGATCATATCATTGCTTTAAACTATATGAAATATTCTTATTTTAATGTCTTAATATATGTTATAATAAATATTGTAGTTTCTTCACTCATAAAGATGTTTTATCATGTTTGCCTGAGGTTTCACTTCACTTTAATCAATTGGATTTATACTTATAAGGCCTATTTTAGGGACAAAAATATGTTACTCCAGTTCATTATCTTCCCCAACTGTTCCAGGCTGCTCTTCTATACATTTTTGTCAACATATCTGATACCAATCTTCAAGTAATTGAAAGTTTGAAATGCAGAAGAATTTGGCAAATGTACCAAATTAAAGACTTTTTAAAAATAAACCTCTTCATTACAGTGTTATTATATAAACAAACACTGCAGTTTTTTGCAGTTTTTAGAAGGTATGTACAAAATCTACTTAATCAAAGCAAGGTGAACATTCAATAAGCCTAGAAGAACAAAGAGTTATAATGATGGCTTGGCAAATTATTTCAGTATGCTATAACTACCAGTACATGTAATTAGTGAATATAATCACTATATTTTAAAAAGTCCTGGTTTTGGGTCAACCCAGTATCTCGAAGCACTGTTCTGAACAAGTACCATCAAATAAGGGAAGACTTCCAGTAAGTAGTCTGCTGATATCTATGTTTTAACAGTTTCAATGAAATTGCAGAAATACATACATTGGATGCTTTATAGGCTGATCATCATGATTTATTCTGCTTGTCATTCAGGAAATGGCTTTATGCCACTTTGGGATTCTACCAAAATCTCAGAGATTCAGAAAAGACAATACACCTTAGCTTGCTTCTTTTGTATGCACATACTTTGATTAAGGCTGAAGGAGATTTTTTTCAAATTACCCTCTGAATTGGATTGTTGAATTGATTAATCAAATCAGATCAGTTGCCTTCAAATTGTTTCCTTTGTGTTTTCTTATACTTTCTGCTCAACAGGAAGCAGTTGCAGTATTTTAATACTTTCCCATTATAGCCAGTGGTTTAAATCTTTTATAAAATCAAATCTTAAATCACAGTTTTTGCCTTCAGATCTTGAATCTTATACCTGAATTGAACCTTGCCAGCTTTTAATATTAAATCTTGAATTTGAATAAGATCTTTGGCTGATTTACATATCACTAACATCCCCTCTCTCCTAAAGAGCACAATCAAGCAAGATGCCCACAGAATTTATTTAATGAGTTCTAATGCAAAGAATTATGGGTAACAGAATCTCAAAAACTGAGATAGGAACCCTCTAGCCATCTGTTCAGTAAGCTGATCTCTCTTTGAAGCTTTTGAATCTAATTTTCCTAGAATATTTGCACGACAGACTAAAAGTCCATTTAGTAGATAAGCTTCCAATATGAACCCCCCTCCCCCCAGCTTCTGGTTCTTTGTGTTTAGAGATTCTCAGCTTTCTCTCCTGGCTTCAGCACATTCTCTTACACAGCCCATAGGAAATACTGAAATAGGCCACACTACTATGTTAAGCAGGTTTTACTCAGATGTAGTCTAGCTTTGGGTTCTGAACAGATAGAATGACTTAACTTAGCTTAAGTCATTCTATCTTAACTTAGATATTTAAATTATGCCACACTATGGAGAGAACTGACATTAAAGTCTAGAACTATACAATACCATAACACCGCTTTTCAGGCAAGGTTGAGCAAGGTCTGGCCCTTAGTCTAGTTTTTTTTAATGCCCTTTGCAAACAATCTCACAAAAGCAATCTATCTCTTCCCCGAGCTCTTGTTATATGAGGAGGAGAGAGAAGTGGATGATAGAAAATAAGAAGGGGGAAAAAAAAAGGAAAAAAACAGAAAGAACAGAGGAACCTCATCCATTGGCTCTGGCCCTTCCCACCACGCACTTCAGGCCCATTTAACACTGACATGCCATATGCAGTTTGATATTCCTATGGAAATACTGTCTGTGGTTAAAGAGAGGGAGGGAGGGAGGGAGGGAGAGAGAGAAAGAGAGAGAGAGAGAGAGGGGTAATCCAATCCTAGGCCAGAACCTGGAGCTATCCAAACCCCAAAACTCAAATTCAGCACTACCCAAAGACACGTAGGTTCACACTGTGCATTACAGAACCATCTTCAGAAACATTTGACAGTGATCTTTGCACAGCTATGTGTGTCTGTATGTCTTTAAAAGCATCTTGATCAATGGCTTCTTTACCTTATACCACCCTTTCCTCTTGGAACATTGTAGGTTCTGGGATGCATGTCTAAATCTCCTTAATGGGATCCTGACATGATTAGCAAAATGGCAGCCCCTTTATAAAACGGCATGGAACCATTTAAGTTTTAAAGAATTAAAGAGCAAGCTGATGGTCATTTAAAAATTTATATCTGTATAATGGAAACTCCATAAAGTGGAAGGAATGAGAAAGCAACTGTAGTCATAAAGATATGCTATATTTTCAGCCTGTGGGCACCAGTTCCAGATGTTCTCAAAGGATGGTGTTTTCAAAGCATGACCTAATGGAGGTGGTAGGGTTTGTTTGCTCTGTGAGATCTCCACTGCCATGCAGCAAAAAATGTTTTTACTCTTGGTCCCCACCGCATAACATTATTATTGTTATTATTGTTGGTTGCACAGTCAACCAGATGTTTAGACTGGATTTGGCATTTTTATCCACCTATCGAGTCCTTCCCAAGGAACTAGGATAGGCAGATGTTGTTGTTTGATGGTGTTAAAGGTATTGTCGTAGGATATAAGCTATTCCAAGTAAAGCTGCCTTTTGCAATTAACCAATGGTGATTTTGTCAATGCTGATGGTCTTCAAGTGGTGCTCCAGATGTTTTGGGATTGCACCTAAGGCACCTATAACTGATACTATCTTTGCTTTCTTTTGCCATAGTCATTCATTTTATCCTGCCTTTTAAAAAAAAGTTGGTCAACTCATGGCAGCAAACATACCTCCTGCCTCCTATTTGCCTCGCAACAACAACCCTATGAGATGGGTTGGGCTGAGACAGAGTGACTGGCCCAGAGTCATCCAGCAGCTTTCATGCCTAAGGGAGGCCTAGAACTCAAGACTCCTACTTTCTAGCCCCGCACCTTAACCACTACACCAGACTGGCTTATCCTTTCTTTCCAGCCTGTTTACACATGCAGTCTATTTCCTTTGTATCAGTGCCTTGGCATTTAAGTAGTTCAGAGAGGAAGATGGAAATTGATCCTCTGAAGCCGCAATATGACCTCTACTCTCCCTAAAGAGAGCAAGCCAGTTGGCAGGGTGATCCATTGCAAGATCTCTAAACATGATCTGTTAATCATCTGCCCCTCTCAGCTTCAGGAACACTCTTGGACAGGAAATTGAGGAGGAAATAGGCAGCAAACAACAAGTGCATGAAAAATTACAAGTACACAGGACATTATTTTGATTATTATTTGAGTTAAATCAGAGAATATATTAAATACACTTTTGGTACATTTCCTTCTCTTCCAAATGTGTGTTTTTCTCCTTTGCTCTAATGCCAGCTTTCCTCACAGGACAAATAGCAACACTGGGAAGTGGGATTTTTACTGAGGTGATGGTGGTATATGGACACTAATCCTGCCTCCCCACATTGCTTTCATGATTTATTTATTTACTTAATTCAATTTAAATGCCACCCAACTCCAGACCAACTCTGGGCGGCTCACAATATAATATGATAAATGATTTTTCCTGACTAATCCCCAAACTTTTGAAAACAAAAACAATAAAAACAAACATTCAATGCATATCTCTATCTCATATATTATTTAGTTGTTCCATAAACAATCACAAAATTAAGCAATTAAGCAATTCAGTCCAAACAATAAAGTTATGAGGGAAGTACTTAAATATTCTAGATCTTCCTGATTCAAATATGAATTGATAATTAAACAAATTATAAATTTTATAGACTTTGTTTAAAAGCTAGTATGAAGTTGTCTTTTAAATGTTTCTAAGCTGTGTGCTCTTGGATAATACAGTATCAAATAGTGGTGATGCATTGGCTTGGTCTTTCCTGATACCCATAGCCCATTATTTTAGCTAGAATTCTTTAGTTTTATTTAGACAATAAGATTGCTTTAGTTATTTGTTATCAGTATGTTATCAGTCATATTTTTTGTCTGGCAATGTTTAGCCATTTACTATATCTCCTTCTACTACACAGGCATTACTATTGTTTCTGGTACATTTAACAATTGGTTTATTGTAATAAATGAAAATCAGAATTAACTTTGGAGTCATTCCATGAAAGCTGGACTTTTACTTCTGTCAAACAAATCTCATGAACAAATCTGCTTTCAAGAATCTAGCAGGAATATATTACTTCTAGAGGAAGCAGCCAGGGAAGACCTGCCCAGGGCTATTTACAACCAGCTGTGCTGTGAAAATAATTCCAGGAAGAGATTAGGCCCAGCTCCAACTTAATATCCAACCAATTCCCGCCTCAGTCCACCTACTCTCAACCTTACTTGAAATCATGAATAAGAAGAGAGGTGCTGTTATGGATCAGCAACTAGTAAGATAGAAAGAAACAGAGAATAGGAATAAAATGGACTGTTCTCACAAAACAGGGTCATAAACAAAGGAGATCTATCTGGGGATGGTCTTTATTCATGTCTTCATAAATGACCTTCAGTTTGACTTAAGCTGTGAAGCTTACTGATGACACCAACAGTACTTAGTGGGGTTAAAATAAAAAGAACACCCCCTTCTCCAAATTGGAAACTGGACATTAAAATGGTAAATATGGCTTAATGCTAGCTGGTGTACAGTGATACACTAAGCTTCTCCAATCTTGGCACTTCTAGATGTGTGGATATGCTTTCCAAATACCTTTGATTTTATGAGAACAAAGTGCTGGGTTTGATACACATTCATTGTGATCCAGCAGGGCTCTTCTGATGAACATACATTCTTGTGCCATAGTTTTGTACATCAGTAATTACAAGTTTAATTTTTCTCTTTTCTATTTTTCAGTGTAAATTTCTTCTATTAACAATAACCTCATAGAATGTGTAACAAAGTTTACCTGGTGCCTTTAATATTGGGTGGGGATTATGGGTGTTGAATCTAACACATCTCAAGGAAAGCAACTTAGAAAAAGTCCTTTGGCTGGATTGCACAAATATTTTAGTAAGGAGGGTGGGGGTGGGATGGTATTTTCAGTAAGTCTACAAGACTTGCAAATTGTAACATTTACAGTGAAACCCTTTAAATTCTGTGTGATCAATTTGTTTGCCTTCAAATCATACACCTCAAAGACAGCTGCTGGAGGTGTGGCATTTCTCAGAAATTGCACATAGTCGAACAGGAAGATGATGAAATGTTAAAAATAGTTATAGTGGGCAAATTGAACTTTTAAACAGACTGGATGCAAGTATCTGCATTTCCATTTTCTTGTACAAATGACTATGATAAACTAGATGCTACAGGCACAACTCCTTTGCAAGGTGAATGTTTGACTTGGGTTGCTAATATGTGGAGCAGAGGTTTTTAAAGGAAAGCAGAAAGTAACAACAAAGGCTTTTAAAATTGTTGCTCCCACTTTTATTTTGAATATATTCAAGCAGACACTTTCTCTACTGATATCTGAAATGGAGACCCTGCCAAGTATAGTAATGGGTTCTGCTATCTGATTTCTGTGAATAGGACTATCACTGTGAATTGTGATGGGCTTAAGTCAATAGTTTCCTCGAGTCCTGGATTTGACAAAGGGGCATTAATAGCTAAGGACAGTCAGATGGCGTGTTTCCATGGGAGCTAGAGGATTACCTCTCGATAGAAGCTGAAGAGCCCAACTAAGTTAGAAGTTAGTTGTTGAAGATAACTCACACTTCTTCCCCCAGGCTAGCAAAAGGAACAAGAAGCAAATTGTGGGTGCAGAGAATAGGTGCAGTTTTCAGTGTGATATGGAAGAAGTGATAAAAGAAAGTGAGATGGGATTTTATAAGCTAACAGTATTTTTATATGGTTTTTCGTTGTTAAAAATTGGTATGATTGTGGAGTTTTCAAACTATTCCTCCTCTATATTTGTATACTGTGTGAAAATGTACCATTTAAATATTACCCAATGCTGTTAACTCACTTTAGAAGTTAGACTATGTGGAACTGCAGAGAATCCAGCCTTGGCCAGTCATTATTACAAAGGGATGGCTAATTGTACTAATATGTAACATACAGAACTAGCCTTTGATGTAGTAAACAAAAATAATACTACGTGCATTATACTATTACATATATTCGTTGCTGTTGAATTTTTGAGTAAAGCAAAAGATGACTCACAACACCATTGTGATATGTATACTGTGTTTGTAGCTGCTGTTACATCTGTTGTATATATTTCAATGTTCAGAACTGTCAATTGTTATGCATTTCAAAAAGAATTTGGAGCTCTTTGCTACACATGTAACTTAATCCATGTCCTTTCTATGTTTGTATAAGATACATACATATACATGCACTGGACACCATCTGTTCCCCATAGTTTTCCAAGCCTATAATTAGAGGAAACAAAATAAAGTGAGCTAGGGAATGAGATCTGGAGCTTTGTAAGGGTTGAGCACACACGCTTGTAGTCTGTTACTAGACCTCTCAGAATATTCATAGTAAAACAAAGGCCTGTTCATCTAGAAACATATTAATATGCAGTCAGATTTCTTTTTTTGGAAACAGAATCTGGTTTGCAAACATCTGGATAACTACTAGATGGCAGCAAACAGAAATGAAAAAAATTAGCTCTTTGCTCCTATCTATCGGTTATCCAAATTTGTGCAACCTAGATATGTGGGTTCAACCAGTGATGCGTGCGTCACTCAGATTAAGACCTCCTGCTAGGCAGACATATGAAGAGATAAAGGTTAAGTAGGTTTGAGCTGGCATTTAGAAGCGTGCATGAAATGGAAAATGTGTTACAATCTGAAACAAACATATTGTATCTTATAAATTTAAACTAAAACCTGAGAGAGTCTTAATCTGGCTAAACTGAAACCTGCAACATCTCAGTAATTTGGACGTTGATCAAGAAAAAATCTGGAGGGCCTTCCAGGGTGAATAGGGCAAGGTTGGGATGACTTGCCCCTCTCTCTCTTCCTCCTCTGAGTGGCACATGCAATGGCCAGCCTACTGATTTCCCCAGCATTTTCATTTCCATTTCTTCCCTATAGCCACTACCATTGCATGTCACACTTGAATTCAAGCCTAACTTAGCCAGCTAGCCCAGCTGCTCATCCCCTCCTCCTCTCCCCTCCTTCTTTTCCCTTACTTCCCCTTAGCCACACTGTGTCACCAATGGCCTCAGGTATGGTTCTCCATATCCAAACCATCTCTGCCTGAAATATGTGTGTACATGCCTGGACATAAAACATGTTTTTGCACATGGATATGGACCATCTAAAACTGGGTATAAGCTTTAAACTACATTAAATTAGTTCCTTTTCCTGGTCCTTTATCTTTGGGGAGGATGGCTTCAACACTTCATTTAAAGGCCAAAGGCAGAGCTTAACTAACATTTTTAAAAATGTTGGGCATCCCTGCTTTACAGTAGAATACAGTAGTACATGTCCTTATTTCACATGGCCCAGAAACTGAAATGGAAGTGGGGAGGGGAATAGGAGGGGAGTGGTTCTCTGCATACCTGCTTCTCCTCTAGCAGCTAGATAGATGGGACAAAAAAGAACACGTTGAGGAATGGGAAAAGAAAAAGAATGTCAAACAAAGCTTGCAAAGATCAGTAGCAGAACCAGAAAAACACTTCCCCTCAATTATATCCTGAGCATAATTTGAACACATGATACAGGCATGTTGTTAAAGCTGAAGAGGATAGAGTTTAGTAAGTGGCAGCCTTGGGAACTCCATAAATGCCACCTTAATTTGCATCATTGCTGGACAGAGGTGTAAGAAACGATCAAAATGGTAAACAGTGCCATTAGATAAAGAGTCTGAATATACAGGCTCTGACTCTATGTGGGGCAAGAGTTGTGAAATGCTCTGCCATCTCTGCTGACTACAAGCAATTACTTTTAATCAATGACGAGGAAACCTGTATTTGCATGAGCAAGAACTATATTTGAAGGGATGCTGTGTTTAAGCCCAGGTTTAATTTTATACACATGATCACTCTGTGCATGCCTCTGTGTTTTGCCAAGAAATAAATTCAGTGAAACTGAAACTGCTAATGAAGCAATTCTTAGTGTTGTTGCAAAGGTCCTTGGAAACCCAAAGACCTGCCAGTTGCTAGATTGACATACTAGAGAAAAAGATGGAAAGACTTATATTTAAACAGTGATCCAAAGCTCCTCTCATTCCTCTCTCTGCCCAGTCCTATCCACGCCACCACCACCCTTTGCTTTTCAATGCTGGGAAGAAGCCAACTCTATGGGTTTAGAGAGAGAGGCAGGAGCAGGGATCTAATCTTGGATATTTAAAGTCTGAGCTGTTCCTCTGACTTGAGAAGAAGAGAACCAATATACCTATGACTCCTAGAATAGTATCCCAGAGGCAATTAGATAATATTAGGTATATGATTTTGCAAAACAAGAACGCTCATAGAAATGAACCAAAAATGAAATACTTCAACATTTTTTTCATTACTGATAATTTTAAAATACAAACATTAATAAATATTATCTTTTGATGAAATTACTATAAGAATCAGCCTTACATCTTCTTGTTCCCTCTTGAATTCATGCTGCTTTTCTCCATTCAAGTAAAGGTCATTCTCTGTTATCTTCCCCCTTAATTTCAGAAAATATAATATAGGAAAATGGTAAAAACAAAACATGCATAAACAAAAATAAACAAAAATTCTGATGTTAGTTGAGTATGAAGTGCTGGGCAGGAGAAATTCTAGATAAATACAACAAACCGTCAAATAGCACTGCATTCTGCTAAACAGGTTTGCTCACTTCTGTGCCATTTTATTAACCCAGAAAAACAACATGTGACTCAGCTATTTATAGGATTAAAAAATACATGCACCTACCTCCCCATCTTCACCTGACAATGTATAAGCAGTACTAATTTTGCTTCTCTAATATTTCCTAATAGCTTTCCTTTTCACACTACATTTTAAGATTTTGTTGGATGACTCCTACATGCATGGCATCCCAAAGAATATTCTTTCACATCAGAGGTGCAATTGGTATCAGTCTATCTATCCCTCCACCTTTATTCAGGCATAAAGAAAAAAGAAATAGCACCAAGGGCAACATTGAAAGGATTTATTAATTCCTTCCTTCAATGGCCAAACATATGAAGAAAATACAACTTGTTTATGAGGAAGGCATTTGAAAAAGTCACGTTCATTCACCAACTTATCCTATATGCTTTCCCACACAGCATCATATCTGCCTTTCCAACCCAGTCATGCATGCTTGCCCTCTCCCTGTTTCACCTCCCCCCCCCCCAATTAAACTGCCACACACTCAGCTCTTTCTCTTAGGCTCCTCCACTCTTACCCATCTCACTCACCTCTTCTTTCCATCCGTGCACCCACCATGTGTTATTTGCCTTTCTCAGCCCTAACTTAGCACACATGCTTGGTTTTTACAAAAACCGAAAAGGAGTATTTCTCAAACTACAGTAACAGTAAAGTGCAAAACAGAGCAACAAGGCCAGACTAAGACCCAAGAGGGGGAAAAAAAAATCCACTGTCAGTATAGTTCTTGGCTACAGTACATTTAGTTAAAAGTACTGTGAATAATTTATAGTTCTTCCTAGATAATAGGTGATTCAGGTTATGGTCAAACAAGTCAAGGTGGTGGCCATGATAGAGTGATTGAAGCTCTGCCTCTTTTTTATGTGGGGAGCTTCAATGCAGCATCACTGCCGCCATTTTGACCCTGCAGACATCCCTGATGGGGACACAGTCTCTTTTTTTCTGTCAAGGACCATGTTTCCTTGGGAGTAATCTATAGGGTATCACAATGGTGGGGGGGGGGGGGTAGGCAGAAGTGAGTGGGACAAAGCCAGAAGTGAAAAAGAGCATCCTTATCTTTACTAGTGGCACAACTTTTTTTTTTCTTTTTCTGACATATTCTTCACACTTTTTTTTATCCAGGCAGCAGCTAGAGTATACTCAGTCAACTGTTGCAGTTAGGCCAAAAACCTCCTGTAGTCCTAGGAAAGCAGGTTGCCAACCTCTGAGCTATTTTTACTTTGGGGGGAAAATTTTGAAACCCTTATTTTGAATAAATGTATGGCTTTTAGTTTATTACAAATGGAAAGCAACCAACCCCAAGTTCTGGTATTGGCTTCTCTAAACAAACAAGTAGGCTCTATTAATTTCCTCCCATTATGTTTTGAGCTTTAATTTGTTATACTGCTGACTACCATGTTCTCTGGCCATTTTCATTTCAGAATGCACAAACATCTCTAAGAGGTATTTAGGATTCACTGAGTTACCAACTGGAAGCTCAGTTAAGATGGCTAATTGTCATGAAGATTCAGTGTTATGTAAAATCTTCATGCTGTCCTCTATAAGATCATTATAAGTTACCAGCATTTTCTTTGGATTGTGATAGATCTGAATTAGATCCATGGCAGTGACTGATCAAAGGAACACATTATCCTTCAAAGTAAATGCTAGTGGGCACTGAAAACATTTTAAACATGGCTTGATTATAGAGATGGGGCATTATCAAAATGAAGGGAAAGTTTAATGCAGCAATAAAGCGAAGCAAATAAAATGTATAATGAAGTCAGAACCATAAATTGTTAAGGAAAATGAGCTCAGACTTATTAGATTCTTGCAGCAAATTCAATATGTGATTTATAATCCCACCTGCTTCACATTCAAAATGCTGAATTATGTTACTGTATCTGTAGAGGAAATTGCCGCATGTAATAATATGACTCCATCCACTTCATGTATAAACTTGATTAAAATAACATCTGGGAAGAGGGGGGGAAATAACTTGTGCATCTCACTTTGCAAAAAGTGTTATAGTTGATAGTCCTCATAAAAGTACTGTTTGTAGCATTATCTTTTATATGAATCCCAGGTTTTCCTTGTATCATATATATTCATTGCATTCTTTTAAATTATGTAATAAAAACAATTTGTAAAGCATTATTTCCAAAATAGATATTTCCTTAAAAGGCACAATGCCACTGGCAATAATAGAAATCACTTCCATCCTCCACTCCACTAATCCAAAATGATTTCTCCTTCACAAACAGGAGAGCTACTGTAAAATCAGTCCTATTGAAAAAGAAAAATAAATGTCTTTAATCTCAGAGCAGCATTAAGCAGGAGGAGGAAGGGGTAAGAAATCAATGAAGGTGAAAGTCACAAAAAACAATGATTAGAATCTACAATAAGACTGTATCTCAAACAATAAGGCTATAAAATAAAACTAGGGTTCAGAATATATACAAAACAAAAATCTTAATGAAAATTCTCTTGATGGCTGTCTATTGCATCCGAAAGGACTTACTCTCTAGTGTATTCCCCACTCTAGCACCATAGGTATGCTAGCGGTTAAGGCATCAGGCTGGAAACCGGGGATCATGAGTTCTACTCCCGCCTTAGGCACAAAGCCAGCTAGGTGACCTTCGGCCAGTCACTGTATCTCAGCCCTAGGAAGGAGGCAGTGGCAAACCACTTCCAAAATCTTGCCAAGAACACTGCAGGGACTAGTCCAGTTAGTAACCAGGGGTCAAGACTGACTTGAAGGCACATAAAATAAAATAAAATAAAATAAAAATAAAATAAAATAAAATAAAATAAAATAAAATCCAGCATATTTGGAATATTTTCAAGTGTCCTTGAAGCTGCATTAGGGGTCTTTCAACTGGGGTCTTTGTACTCAAAAATCTTTTCCAAATGCTTCATGTGGTCATCTGTGCTGGCAGTTGACCTCATTTATTTTAAACTCAACTGCAGTGTGTCTGAAATGTGTATGTGTGACTTCTGAACACCATACCTAACACTATATTCGCCTCCATTGCCACCATACCTAAGCTCTGCAAAGCTTGAGCGGTGGTGTCTTTTCCCACTGGCAGGAACATCTGCTTCATCTGCCTCCAGGATCCTAGGTATTTTCTTCACTGGTCACTAAAAGGCAAATGTATGCCAATGGCTTCACAGGCCCATCTCATAGCAAGTGCTCATGTTTCTTTTTTATAAAACTAAACACATGCACACCATACTATTGATTTCACTTTAAAATGCCACCAGGATTGAGATGTGCTATTTTGACCATATGACTCTATTCCCTAGGAAAACTTTAGCATCCTATTACTGGTGCTGCCTGTAAGCATCCTTTCAATTGTGGCAGAGATACTGGGAAAAATGTCTGGTTGCAAAATACCATTCTGTAACCATCAAAATTATTGTGAGGCTGTTCAATGCAACAGAAGAATGATGATGTAGAAGCTTTGCAGCAACCCTTTATAGCAATTGCTCTGTTTCATTTTGCAAAACAATAGGGAAATGTGCATATGCCCATGTAGTATGATTCTTTTTACATGGAGAGTATGGGGATAAGAGAACTTTAGTAGCTCCAAGTATCACTGCTACTACAAGCAGTAGTTTAAGGCAGGGCACTGGTTGAATTTTTAAAAACATTCTCCTATTATCCAACCAGGAGAGCACTGATGGACTCTATGATTTTTGCCCATTCTCTGTCAAAGCTTGCCCTTTACCCAAAGTTAGCCTGCTGTTTCCAGTATAGCAGTTAGGAGCATCTGCAGGGAGAATCTAAAAAGTCAAGTTGTAACTGTGACTGCTTGATTAAAGCCCGACCACTTTTTTACATGGGTTTCATGTGATTGTACATAATATCATAATATATTCTGCTACACCTTTGCCTATCCTGGGCAGCCTCCAGATGTGTGGACTTCAATCCTTGAATTCTTCCAGCCAGCCATGCCATTGAAAATTCTGGTTTTCCTCTTCTACCAGTAAGTCTTCTGGTTCTTAACAGTTGTTCTAATCACATTGGCTTTATTATTCCATGGTCTTTACAGTGTTGTGACATTTGCTTTAAAAGCAAAGTATATTTTGACAAGCTTGGATGACTTTGGCATGACGTTTGACAGGAATACTTCATGACCTTCTTATCATTTGTAGGATGAAGTAGTTAAATGTTACACAGCTAAGAAAGCATCACAATGATGGATTCCATCTGCAATTTCTTGCTGTGTTTGAAATATACTGGAATGAAGAGTAAGGATTTATATTTATTGTTTATATAACATCTGTGGTAATATACTTTGTGTGAAAGATGAAATTACATAACAAGGTCCCTTCCCAAGCAGTTTTTTTTAACCATAGTTGTAAAGAAGCAATGACTTTTCAAGAAATTATTCAAGAAAAATAATTTATGTTTCTATACTGATTGTGTAAATAACCTCACAGATGAATGAAAAAGGGACTTTTCAAAGCTCCAATTTATTATATATTGATAGCAGGTTAGTCTTATCACTCAAGACAGTAGTTAACTTTAAATAATGCATTATGCTGTTCTTCTCAGATGGTCATTATGAGGCTTTAATGCACCATAAAGCAGGCTTTCTGATCTACAGCACAATAAGCTGTCAGGTGAATGCAATAAAGCAATATAAATCTTGGAAAGCAATAGTTTAGCAGTAGAGTTCTTTGTTTCTTAGAATTAATGTTAGTATATTGTATGAACATTTTTAATTGTTGGGTTCTGTTTGACTATATTCAGTTAGACAGCATTAAACCAGATTCCTGATAGTAGCAAAAATATTGCATGGATGCTTCCACTAAATTTCTTTTGCCACTTCTAACATTAGCCAAATGATCTGATCATTTTCAGTAAATGCAACTGGAAATGGATGCCAAAATTTACTCTGGTACCCAGAATAGAAGGTTAGTGTCTTTTAAACACTTGATAATTTCTGGAATTAAGTTTCTTGTGTCAAAAGAAAGTATAACAAAAGATTACAATAAAAAATTTATTGTTACATAAAATGTTAGCTCCATGTTGTCTTCCTTGCCCTCTCTATGGGTTTTCCACATTGCCGTCACCTGATCATCATCTGATCTCCAATCACAGCCCAGGCAGCTTTGTTTGTTTGCTTTACTTGACCATCTAAAACTAGATAGACTCTAGACTGCTTACAGGGTTTAAGTGGTAAAATACAAATCAGAAAAATGAAAAAACGATTAAATATACAAAGCTAAAAATTACCAAAATGTAAAAGTGGGGTCACTATTAATTGATTCCCAAAGGCCCTCCAGAAAAGTTATGTTTTCTCTTGCTTCTTGAAGGCAATAAGGGTGGGGGCTAGACACACTTCAGGGGACAAGCTGATCCAGAGAAGAGCTGCTACAGAGAATGCCTACCATTAAGTCACCTCCGGTCATATCTCCTGATAGGAGGGAACCTTCAGCACTCCCTAGTCATCCTAGAATGGGCAGAAACTAAAGGAGAACGGTGGGCCCTAAGATAACCAGGCCCCAAGCCACATTGGGATTTCTAAGTAGTGACAGCACTTTGAATTGCACCCAGAAACCTGCTAGTAACCAGTGCAGCTTGTTCAATAGAGATATAGCAGTATCATGACCAACCACTAAATGTATCCTTAATTGTCCTTAGCTGTTATAGTAGAGTTTTCCCTCTTAAGCCTAAAACATTTTTATTATTGATACTTGATTACTCATATCACTGATTATTCTGTCAATGGGGGGGGGGGAGGGGGGGAAGGTAGGTGTCCCTATGAGCTGGGATTGGACCAGATCCTATGGCCATTTTCAAAGTAGGCTTCCCCTCCTTTGCCCCATACTTAAACTTTAAAAGACAGAGCAGCCTGACCACCAGCTGGCAGGGAGTAGGTGGAGAGTTGAGCAGTGCAGGAGGAGAGATATTCAGGGTTCACAGGACATGACACAGCACACCAAAAGTCTTGTGTATTATTTTCCTTTTATTTAAACATAAACAAGATGACAAGCATTTCTTTCCACAATGCAGATCCTTTTAAGTCAAATTGCATTTTTTAAAAGACTTTTGCAACTGTCTCTGCTGAACTTTCCCCTGTAGTGAGTAAGAAAGGTGACCCTGATGGAAATATGCAAAAAGTGTTACCTAGGCAAAGAGAGCTGAAATGTTTTTTAAGTGCTGAGAAACAAGATAATATTCAGAAGCAGATCAGGCAGATGACCCCCTGATTCACTGGAATATAAGGGGAAGAGGTACAGCACAATCAGACTTGCAAAATTCTGTTATTATAGCCAATCTCAGTAAAAGTAATTTTAGCCTTTTGGTGGAGTTGATTTCGTGGTCTGGTCTACCTACTGGGCTGATATCAATCTTGCAAGTCTCCACTCCCCATTCCCCCCAAAGTTTTCTATGCATGAGTGTTTGCAACAGCCAGATGAGAAGGTAAAGCAGGCAATTGTGTTATATTTTTGCCTTTATGAAGAAAACTGTATAGCTTCTGTGGCACAGATTACTGTAAATCAATGTAAATCTGCCTTGCATAGGCAAACCATCTTCATTTCTACCAACGATCTACCTAAACTTCAAGAACTGATCTAAAAGATTATGGTCCTGCCCAGTCAGTGACATAACCCTGCCACCAGGCATGCCCAAGGTTAAAATAATATTTTAAAAATGCAACTTCATTTGAACTGCTATGATAGGTGGACAGAGGGTGACTATTTCTGAGAGAAGTTATAAATGTACTGCAGCTTCTAATTTGTTCCCCAACAGGCCACAAAATATTAACAAGATTCATTACATAGACCAAACAGACCAGTCTGCAGGAGAACAAAACACAGGAACAGTGTATGGCCACTTTTGAAGCAACCAGTCCCACCCCCTCTTTTTTTTGTGCTTATATATAAGTCACAAAATTTCTCCACAACATTTGATACCTTGTGAACAATTTTAAAACTGAATGAGTTTTTAAAATTCTTTTTTCATTCCATTTTACTCTTCCGGTCACAAAAAGAAGTTTCTTGGTACTTTAGACACTCTTTTTTAGTTTATTCCCTCATCTTGAAGCTCCTAAAACCCCACTTCCTCAAATTATAAACTTTTTATGAAGTTATATTGTTAATGTTGCATGAATGTATATTTTTAATTTTGTTAATTAGTTTACTGTAATAAAATTGATTAAAAGTAATTGTGACCTATCTTGAGATGCTGCTTTTTTTTCTGCTTTGTTTTTAATGAAAATACTTAATGGAAGGAAAATTCTGTCTCAAAGTGTGTTTTAACAGGGTAATATGTCTTTAACGTTTATCATTTATAACTATATTTAGTTTCTTTTTTAAATCAGGGCTCAGCCTGTGATGTAGGACTACTATGCTTGGGCTGCATCTAGAAATGGAAGCAAAGAGATGGTGTTTTCTATCTCTCATTTTCACCATCCTGTGCTTGACTGCATTTTGGTTCCCAGATCTGGTAGCCTTTCTGCCAGGCAGTGAGTGAAGTGTGTTGCTTTAATGGCTTACCAGTTTTCTCACCTGTGGGGTACAGCTCTTCCTTATTCAAACAACCACTACTAGAAGTCTCTTTACAAGTTGCCACTCAACATGACAAGGCTTCAAAAGTGAGATGGGGTGAGGAAGACATGCACAAGGGATCAGCAGGCTCCGTGCTCTCCCGGTGTACAGCCTTCATACATTCAAATTTAGGATTGAACAGGAATAATAAAAGGGATAGAATTGGTGTCTAAGTGACGTTGAGACTTTTTAAAGGGCTGTAGCAAGACAGACCTGCATTTTTAGGCCAGGGTCGTTTTGGGCAGAGACAGTGGTGCACAGTTAAGATTAATGCAACTAATGTGACCCTTTCTGGAAACTTTCTGTGTGATTATGAAGGTCCACGTTTTAGCTTTCTCTTGACTTGAAACTGTCATACAGAAAACCTAAAGACATTCCAAAAAATTTAATGGGTCAGAATTCTGTACCCAGGTTTCTTTCAGGGCTAGGATATGGGGCTTATATTGCTACACCTTTGCACTAATTCCATTGATTCCCCTTCCATCTCTCATCATAATTTAAAGGGCTGGCTTCAATCTATAAAGCCCTAAATTGCTTGGAGCCAGGTTACCTGACATTTGCCTTCTTCTGTCAGATGACTGAGATATTATAGGGGCCCCTCGTGTTGCCCTTCCAAGAATTCATGAAAAAGTGCATTTTCTTTGGCATTTCACCCAGTTCTGAAATCCCTCACTTTGGAAACCCATATGGCTCTCCCATTACTTTTGTGTAATCAGTCTTTTAATATTTTGGCCGCTGTAAGCTTTGCTGTTCGCTACATTGTTTCATCATTTTTAGTGTATCCTTTTAAAAATTTTATCTAAAAAAACTAAATCAATCAATTAATCAAGGCAGAGCAATTTGAGCAAATCTAAATAATTTGCTATTTAATAGGCCATCACAACCAGCCACTTTGGCAAATAAAAATGATGATGGGGAACATTCACATAAATGTCTGTCTTATCATCTATTTTATTTATTCATTAGATTTATATCCTTCCTTTTCTCCACATGCTCAGTCTGAGAGACAGTGACCAGCCCAAGGCCCAAATCTCCTAGGCACAAGTCCAAGGCTAGCAATTAAACAACTATGTATATTAATGTTTCTGAAGAAGGAGAATTACCATGATAACTGAACGTATTTCCATAATTTTCAAAGGCAAACAAGTCCCCATACTACTGCATATTTTAAAAACTCCACATTACTTCATCTTTTCACAGTTTAAAAATATCATAATTATTGTTTGAATGAGTTATAATTATAGCTATTTGTCACTTCATAAAACAATGTCAGCCCCCTCAGAAGCCAACTGTACAGTTTGTACTATTAAAGTTCAAATCTGTTTCTTCCCAGTTGCTGAAAAAAAATTAGGTATGCAGAATCCCAAGAATCTAGACTTCCCTTTACTCATTTGACTCTTCTGTCACAAAACTGAAAAATACTTCACAATTAGCATGAATTTCAGTTTCAAACCCAATAAACCTATATTATCATTTAAGCTTGTTAAATTGACATTAAACTGCTCCAGTAATCAAGAGACATTGACATTAACAATGTCTTGTTAATTAATTAGTTAGCATTAATCAAGACCTTTTTCAATGAGCATTACCAAGTTTTCCTATTTGTCTGCTAGCAAATTTATCTCAATAAAAGATGACCTCAGTCTTCTCTGATGTATTTCTAAGGTTGATACTTACTTTGCTTGGCAACCATGCTATGCTATAGAGCTCTCTCTAATCCCAGATTAGCCACTCCTTTTATATGAATATCACACTCCCATGTGCTAGTGGGCACATTTTGAATGTTGTGTATTGGCCATGGTTGGATGTGCCAAACTGAATGCAAACTCCTGAGGATGCTCCCTACTTTCCGTTCTAGCTCCCAGGATGCTCTTTCCTCCATTCCATTTTACTTTCATTTTTTTTTCTGAAACATTGAGCCATTTTTAATTTTCTAAAGATGCCAACAGGCACTGGACATAAAGAACATGCAGGATATTCTGAAACATTCCCATGGCATATTCTGAAACTTTGACATGGTGTATTCTGAAACACTGAGCCATTTTTAAAAAAAAAATTCTAAAAGTGCCACTGGGTCTTAGAAATAAAGATCATGTGGGAGGCTAGCACTTTGATTTATAACATTCAAGCTTCCCACTTAATTAGTCCCCCCCCCCCATGTTAGTGCAGGGAGTGTGGTAGATGCTAATGAAAGTATCTGCAAGAATACTGGGAATAAACCTCTTATAGACATGAAAAGTAAAAAATACTAAACTTCAACTATTAGGACAACTTGAGGACTTTTTTCCCAAGCATTCTGAAATAACTATCTTGATCTGGAATCTGGTTTGGGATTCAATTCTCTTTCAGTTGCTCATTTTTTCCAAATTTTGCAATGAGCTTTTGACTCACAAAGGAGGGAAGGAATGACACTAAACTGTACTTTGAAATGTTAATGTTACTATAAAATATCTTAAGAAATGTGTGATTTGAGGAAGACATTTAGAATTATATATTTTCTGAAGAAATATTTTCAAATGCATATACCTGATTATTAATTTTGTGCAGTTTAATCAAAATATATTGTAAAGTGAAACAGAACAGATTTATGAATGGACAAGAAATTAATCTTCACCCTATGAAATAAACTGAAGCCTATGAACATTTGATCTTTATTTTGTTTAGTTTCTTCTCCTCTACAATAAAGGTCAAACCAAGTGGCTCTTTCATCTCCTGGTATTTGTAGATAAGGACTTGCTTTGCCATCTATCTCCCTCAAACATCATACAATATATTAAGGATGTCATCTACATTTACACAGTAAAGTCTAAAGGGGCTGCTACTTGACAAATGCATTAGGCACAATCCTTTTGGCATTTTCTTTCATAATTACTTGTCTCTAGAAAAGTATAGGTGACTTTGTCTATGACAGGGCCATTTGCTCTGTCATAATTGTTTCTGCTCTTTGACAGAGCAGGCAGAATATTTGTAGGTACACCACTCCCTATGCTGCCATTTAAAGCTGTATTTACATTAAATTTCTGGCTTCATCTTCAAAGGGTTTTGAATGAATAGCCCAGTGTACGGGACTTAATATGAGCCAGTCCTCAAAGACTCAGCCATAAAACAATTGAACATTTGAATGGCAGTGGGTAGATATTATCCTGCAATCTGGGCCATTGTGGAGGGATTGGGGAGAGTATAGTGCAAGGGCAAGGTAATTAGTAGTTGATAGGGATCAGGAAACTGCAAGAATATGGGGATCAGGGAAAAATGGGGACTCCTACACTATACTTGTGAAATGTCTTGCAATGTGTCCCAGTCAAGAGAGAAAGGGAAGTTACATATCAGAGGGGGCCAATAAGTGGCCCTTGGATCACTGGTGTGGGTCTTCCGGGCTGTGTGGCCGTGTTCTGGAAGTTTTGTTTCCTAATGTTTCGCCAGCACCTGTGACCGGCATCTTCAGAGTGCAGGAGCACAGACAGGAGCAGTTCTCTCTGTGCCCAGGGTGAGTTGACCCTTTTGTGGGTATTTATAGAGATCTGAGGGGGGGGGGGAAAGGGGGGATTCTCTGAAGATGCCGGTCACAGGTGCTGGCGAAACATTAGGAAACAAAACTTCCAGAACACGGCCACACAGCCCGGAAGACCCACACCAGCCATCATATGCCGGCCGTGAAAGCCTTCAACAATACATTGAAGGCCCTTGGATCCTTTTTGTGGTTGCTGGAAACCCTTCTTGAAAACTTCCCACCAGTTTCATTTGAGAAACATGGGCAAGCCATACTAGAAGCTCTGAAATAGGCATTTCTAAAGGAATTTAGAGTTGACCTTGAGGAAGGTAAGAAAGCCATCAAGGCGGGAAGAAATGAAGAAACCAGGCACTTGGAGAAGTGATTGCACGATCCAGAGATTGAAGCAAGCATGAGAAAGAAACTCAAAATAACCCTACCTTGATTTTGTTTAGTTTAAGATGGGGCAAAGAAAAACTTGGACTGGCTTTCAAGATTGATGTCAGCCATTCAAGGTAGGCCAAGTTAAGAAAGAGACACCACACGGATTCCAGAAATATTACTTTATTGTTGTCGAGTACAGTAACAGAATCTTGAAAAACTGTCCAAGGTCAGCAAGGGGATTACTCTCCACAAAAGACTAAAAAAAGTCTTAGTTCCTTGTAAAGAGGGGGTTTTTTTTTTCTCCTTAGACTTGCAGAACCTCCTAATGAAATCCTTGAGGAGCCTTACAGTTCCATAGAACCCAGTTTGAAAAACTGCACCATAGACAGCAAACCTCCAAATATTGCTGAATTACAACTCCTAGCATTCCTCACTTTGGGCCACAATGGTTAGGGCTGCAGGGAGTTGTAGTTCAGCAGGATTGGGAGGGCCACAGGTTCCTAATATCTTCTCTAAACTTTCAGTCTCTTGGAAGAAAGTAAGCGCAGCATCTTGTTGTACCCTTACAGAATGCTGAGAATATACTTGAAGAGACATTTTTGGAAGCTGCTCCAAAATGCTGAAACTCTCTTTTCCTGGAGAATATTTTTTTAATCTTGTGCACTTCTTCTTCTCAGAAACTCAACCAAGTGTTTTTCATTTGAAAAGGCACCATGATTATGATTTTAAGCAGGAGTGTCTGCAGGTAGGGTCAAAAAATGTCAAGATGGCATCCATTTCCGTGTGATAGAAGGTCTACCCTTTTTTACATGCATAGACTGCTCCTAAGTTTAAGCTTCTTGTAGTGCTCTTAAGATCTGGTTATCTCTTAATAAAGAATATAGAAATGTGGACAGTGAATAATAGAATCCCCTCAAATATAGATTTCTGTTTTTGTTTTTAAATTGTGTTTGGAATAGAAAAACAGTGCAGTAATGTGAAACATACATAAACTCCTTTTCAAGACGGATTATAGAAGAGAAAGTTCAAATTATCACAAGAAGCCCACCACAATTACTAACCTTTTAGACTTTTCATTGTTGTATTTATATTTTCCGACACTGTGGGCTGCTGAAAAAGGAAAATGAAAAATAAGAAATTCCACTGCACACAGCAATGAAGAGCTGGGCTGTTCCTTATATCAACAGCAGCTCTTTCAGTTCTTCTTTTTTTGGTTGAGCTATTTGCCGTTCTTTTGTTCATGGAAGATCATGGAAACTTTTTGCTTTTTTCAGTAGAAAAATGAAATATATTTTAATATTAATCTCTATCTCATAAAGTTGAAGTGTGTGTGTGCATGTGTGTTTAATAGCACCGTTGCTCCAAAAGGACAAAACGAAGGAAGGATTGCTTTAACTTTTTTGACTTCTCTTGGTATAAATTGTGTAAGAATCTGGAGGCTTTGCTGAAATACTACAGCCATGCAGGTGAAGGAGAAATATGTATCCACCTGTGCAAAGAGACAGACTGACTGCTTCCAGTATAATCCACGAGTGGGAAACTGATATTGGACTCTGCAAAACAAGTTTTGACCTGTGTAGCAGCTTAAGCTTCTCAAAATAGGGTCATGTAGATTGCAACATCTAAAATAATAATAATTAATTGGCTTGCTCAACAAACACTGCTTTGGTTTTCTCATGTCAAAAAGAAGCTTTGCACATCCTGGCTCTTCTGTCATTCAAAAGCTTATACATGCTCATGGACATCTGCGGAAGCACACATAGATATGTTTGTGTGCATGTGAGAGAGACTCCCTGAAAAAATATTCCAAAGTGTAAGCAATTCAGAATAAACATGCAAAATGTCAGGCATATATCAGCAACAGTATACTTGTTAAAATTCAAAGAAAAACACACACACATATATAAGAATTAGTTCAATTCATAGATTTGTCTGATGCAAGCAAAGATTGTCTTGATGCTGTTATCCCACTTTTAGACACTCTGCTATTGTAGGTTTTTTGTTCTAAATCTCATAATGACCCAATTAGGTTATAGTTTATTATGAAGAGAACAATCACAGTAAACATTCAGCTTAAGAACTCCCGTCACATCTGCTGCAACTTCAGTTTAAGATTTTGGGGGGACAATATATGACTTTTCATTTCTCCACAGCTGGCACAACCCATGTTGAGTGATATTCAGAACTCTGTTTTAATTGTTCCATCTAAGGAAAGGTCATGGAGTGTTCTTATTACCTGTATAACCATGCTACAAACATTCAAGTTTGTGGTAATATATGTGCAAGACTTAGAAGTACACAGGCTGGGGGGTGGGGAAGGAGGAGGATTTGTTTCCATTTTAGTATCAGATATGACACCAACTTGTTTGCAAAACCAAATGGCAGCTTTGGAAATTTTATTTCTTGATTTGCTCTTCAGCCTGATGCTTGCTTGGGTGAGGTAGGCTGAATGGGAGCCAAGTTGAAGTTGAATACATACAGCAGCGATCCTTTGCATAATTACTTGGGAGTAAGCACACTTGCAATTAGTGGGGCTTATTTCCGAGTTACTATGCACTGGATAATACATAATTGAGGCCCACATGCAAATAACAGCCTGTGAACATTCATCCTTCTTTGACTTGTCTTGGCTTGCTTGAACAATTTGTTCTGAACGGGACTTTCTAGAGGGTGTTTACTGTTTTTGGCCTGTGATACATAAAATGGCTGGTCCTGTGAGGTGGTGGAAGACAGACTGCTATTAGATAATATTGTTTTTGTTTGTAATTTAACTTTTTGCCTTTTATACCTAAACTATTTCATCATAAGGCCTGACCATCCCATTCCCAGAATATCTTCTTTTATCAAGGAGAGTATGGATATTGTTTATATTTCTGGAACTCTGGAATTGGACTTTGATATCACTGAGTACAGTCCTAGTGATGGGGACAGTGATTTATCTGCTTGTAGTAACAGGACTTTCTAATATTGCCCATATGATATCTATGTATGTGTGTTTGTATGAAAACAGGTATTGTGTAAAGTTTAAATTCATGTAATCTCAAAGCATTGTTTAAATTCATGTAATCTCAAAGCACAGGATAAAAGAAAAAGGAGAAATTCTGTTTACATTTTAGGACTGAAAAATATAAAATCAGGCCTATTACATAATTTCTGTTACCTGAAAGAACATTTTTTTTCCTCTCTCCATAAGCAGCCTCCAGATGTATTTGACTGCTACTCCCATAATGGAAGTTTCAGTCAAGACTTTTAGAAGGCACGTAGCTAGGAAATGCTGCTGTATAATCTCCTGAATGAAAATACAGTCAGAGAAGTCTATGGTGGTGATGGTGGTGACTGGTAGGGACTATCAGAGCTAGACTGATAAGTTGCAAAAAACATCCTGGAAGAATTCTCTATTGTTGCCAAGAAAATTTACATGGATGTGACTATGAAGCCCACAAGAATCAAACTTGACTCAAAGGAGCCCTTACTTTTTAGGTAGAAGACAGAGTTGCCTGTGTAGTAGTTCCTTTCCTGTAGTTTATTTTTGAATGGGTCAGCTAAAACATCTATCAGTGTTTGCATAAATGTTAGGCAATTACCCTATATTTCTGGTTTAGCATATTATGGCTGTTGGTGGTTTATCTGGAATAAGACTAACTGAGGCCATTGTTCTGAAAGCACCTGAGGATTAAAATGATCTCCTGTGGTTTTAGCATCTGTCCATTCAATGGGAGATGGAGAAGTACAGACTCTTAAGGTTTAATCAAATAATGGGAAAATGGATTAACAAACAATAGCACTCCTTTGTAAAAAAAATAAATAAATCAGGATATACAGTATCCATACATGTTCTCACTCTTTTTCCAAGTAGGTTGTTCCTGTATTTGTGTCAGACAATTTTTTTTGCACAAAACAGAGACACATGCTGACATATTGTAGTTAGTGATATTTTCCCCATTTTCTTCTCCTTATTATCAAGCAATTTCTTTTTGCTCACTTCTATCTCCTATCATATACTACACATTTGATTAGCAAGAACTTGATTCTGGCACACAAAATCTGTCTATGAACTGTAAGCTGCCATAAATTATAGTGAGACTGATGGTTAAGTAAATGGGATAGGACTGAAGCCCAGTTATATGAGAAATTGTATTATAGTAATGATTAGAGGATACAGTATATATCTTAGTCCTGGCACATAAGGAAAGCTTGTATTCTCCTGCTGTGCTAATGCTAGAAGACCTCCATAATATCCCTTTATAAAGAAGCACTCCCCCCTCCTTGCTTCATTCCTAACCTTTTTGTTGAATCTAAATTGCTCCTTTTTAACTTTAGAAATCTTTCATTCTGGCAGTTTCTTCTTATTAGCTATTTTTTAAAGCTTCTCTTCTACCCATGCATATCAGCAATAAACATTTGATTTTATCATCGGTTTATGGGGCTATATGTTGGAGAAAATGGTCACCAGTGGTGCAGTACTAATTAAGTATTTCAATCTCTTGTCCAAGTACATTAATTTTCTAATAGCAATAACAGCTGAGCTACGCTACAGCAAAAATGAACAAAAACTAGTGGAATTATGACTGCCAATTGAAAATTAGTTCTGTGTGTATTTCTTAAATGTGTTGCCCAAGTTCTTGATTTTATATTTCTTTTGAACAACCAAATAACAAAAATATCTTGCATTATCTCTCTCTCCCCAATTTCCATGGGGCTTATTGATTCCCCAAAGGTTTCAGTGCTGGAGGGGAGAAATTTCAGGGACAGGTGGCAAACCTTGACAGCAAGAATAATAATAATAAAAAAAAGCAAATTAATCACCTATATTATGTATTCAAATATTTATGCCAGAAAAACCCTCTTTAAAAAGAGCCATGACTTTTTGTATTATTATGTGTATGATACAGTGATGCTTTTTAACTCCTTTCATCAACATAGTTTTAAAAAAGAGGAGATGCTTGGTGCAATTCTCAATAGAGAATTCTTCTTGGGTCACTGACAGAAAAAATGAAGAGGACAAAGTCCATGTTACAATATTTTAGGGATGCTCAGGCAGATATTTCTGCCCATTTATCTACAACTGTACTTATTAAGTACATTTGTAAAATCTTAGATCATTTTGAGAAAGAGCAGAACTCCAAAGTGGGCAAACATGCAGTCTCTAACTTGACACTTGGATTGGTTTGGATCTGATCAGTAAACTGGAATCAGAAAAGATACAGATTGAGGCCTACAGAGTTATAGAATTTCTGTGTGGATGGCTGAAAGTCTTAAGGGAATAGTAATATTTGTGTCTCTGGAAAATATGGTTGTTACCTGCCTTGGTAATGCAAACAAATCTGCTTTCAATCAGCTGAGAAAATCACACCTAGGGTTGCCTGAAATTTGTTTTTTTTTGTTGGATTTCTTTTCAACAGGTTAGACTACCAGGAAAAAAGCAGGAAAAGTTGGGCATCAGATAAAAAGCTATTTAAAGTTATATTTTAGGTAAGTTTTAAAATTGGAAACTCAATTTACAGGATTTTTATGTAGGAGGATTAAATTACCTCTGTCTTTCTTTAAGCTAACTTTGATCATTTCCTCATTATGCAGAGGAAAAGCAGTTGTGATATAAAGGATCTGCTTGGGAAATGTAGATTTTTTTTTTTTTTAAAGAGGCAATAATGGACTCAAGCTGAGCTTGACTCCCAGGGAAAGATCCACATAGTTTTCTTGGCAGTGTTACAGAAGTAGTTTTCCACTTGCTTCTTCTGGAGTTTGGTTTACCTTTAACTTACCTATTTTAAAAAAGAATGAGTGAGGACTACTTCAAGCTTCATGTTTAGAAGTGTCGTATGACAGCCAGCTAGAAGAAACACACTGAATATGCAAAGCATGTGTTGTAAACAAGGATCCAAAAAAATGGGCAGCCTAATAGTTTGCAAGTGGAGAACAGGCCCAGTCAGAACTGTGACTGAACCTTCATTAAACCATGATGCTCATATGGTAATCTTAGGTCACCCTTCACCATCACCTAATTCATAGTATTCTTCTAAGAACAAAATGGGGCACATCTATGTTCATCATGGACTTCTTTGATGGAAGGAAGATACAAATAGGATTAGATAATGTTTTAATTTAAGGTAGGGGTGAAGAAACATTAGTCTGCAGACTGCTCCTAGCCCCCAGAGGCTTCCTGGCTAATTCCCAGGGCACTTCCAAGTCACCACTGGTTTCAGTCCTCAAATCTATGGGAAAACTTTGAAGCTGAGACACATTTGTTCTTAAGCAGCCAAACTTGAAGCATTAAGAACCCTCCACTGTTTCCTCCAATTGACTAGTTTCAGAGTTCCAAAAATGGCACTGAACCAGTCCCCTATCTATCAATGTTGTTGCCATATGTTTGTAAGTACCACAGCTGTGATGACACTGAAGCTGCCATAGCAGCATCAACTTGCCCAGTACAAGATGCCGATTTCAGAAAAGAAAATAGTGTTAAAGGTTGGTGGTAGGGGAGAGCTGAGGAAATGTCCACCAACTTGCCTGCCTCCAAGTTCTCTGGACCTTCAGCCAGAAACCAGAGATTATTCAGTCACAAACACCATGTGAAAAGTATGAGATAAACAAAGAAAAAGAATTGGCCCTGATTTATTGCACCTTGCTTCAATATTAAATATTTATTTTCATGAAAAATATTAAGTATTTTTTCATGAAAAATGATCATGGAAGAGATAATAACTTGTATAGATTTCAAGACTTAATCCTTAATGAAACAAAGATGAAAATTTTCAAGACTATTTCTTTGGAATGGTCAGAATCATCTCACTTGTTTCAATATCTTCAAATAAGTAGCACAGATCAGTAGGAATTACAAGGACAATAATAATGAATACTTAGAGATGTGACTGAATACGAAAAGCTAATAACACATAACTCAGAACATCTTTGGGGATTTGTTTACAAGTAGTCATTGAAATACAAATCAGAAACTGAGCTAGTTAAAGGCTGTATGATTAAATGGATGCAGAATCTGAAGAGGGCAACTGTTATGCAACAATGGGGATATCAATGGAAGACAAATATTAAATTTACTATGGATATTATACTTAGAGAAAATTGGTATAAAATGTCTCACTTTTGGTATATTATTCTGGTGCTGACTGCCATTATAGAATGAAACTAATATTAAAGGAGGATTCTTTTTCTGCCTGCTGTTTTTCTTTTAAACATCACTAAGTTTTGTATTCCTGCAAAGTATACCAAGTTGGCTTTGTATATGATAACAACTGCCATGATAGTTTATGCCTTTTATTAGAAATCATACATAATTCTCTCTTTAGAAAAAGGGGAAACTATACTGTGGGAGTATACATCAGTGTAAAAAATAATTTCTCACCTGAAAAAATACAGAATTTAATTCAATTTACAAACCATTCATGGATTATAATTCTACATATGAACTCCTACTGAATCTAAAATTTGGATTTCTCTTAACATAAGGCTTTAATAGATTAGGTCTTGCCTGATTTGTTAAATATGGATAGAATTTTTTTAGATAAGATAGAAGCTCTTGTAATTGTTTATTGTGACTTATGATTCTTGCTATACTGGTGTCAGAAAACGACAGACACGGGTTCGGTTGTCCAGTAGACAGAAGTTTTTATTGGGCACGTTTGCAAAGGTGGGTCCCTCCCGCAGCAATGGAGGAACCCCGAAACAAGGTCTGACAGGTTTTTTTATACCCCCTATCTGTCCTCCCCCTCCTACGAGGGCTTGGCTCACAATCTCACCTTTTTTTACCGCCCCGGAGCGCCGCTAATTAACCACAAAACCGCAGACATTCCACTTTCCAAATCTAATCAGCGCCATACACATTGCAATACCCACTTGACCCAACAGCCGCCCCCTGCCGTTTCTCTCCACTCTGGTGCGAACGTGCCTTTTGCCTGCAGTCTTTCCTCCCTCCTGCCATCCCTCTCCACTCTGGTGCGAGTGTGCCTTCTGCCCATCCTCCCTCCTGCCGCCCCCCCCAAGGCTGCCCCATGGTGCACAGTGCTCTCCCCTAGCAAAGATGGTTCGTTTGAGGCCCTCACTTCTCCCTGCCTTCTCACAATCCCCCCTTTTTCTTTTCACGCCTCTGTTGGGCCTCAAACCTGGCTAACAGGATTGCTCCCTCGTCCCGGACCCGGGGCTTCACACACTGGGACAGGTAATTCCCACAAGCAGGGGGGCATTGCATTAAGCAACATACTAGGACCAGTAAGGCAATGAAGCCAATAGCTAGCACAGAAAGTTGTTTTAACCAAGCAAAGTTAGGTAACCAACTAGTGAGCCACGACCAATTCCATCCCTCTGGATCCTCGGATATGCGAGAGGCTAAGGTCTTCAGCTTGGCTAGTTTTGCTTCAATATAATTCTCATTGTTGGTTAGGTTAAAGCAACAAAGACCTTGAAAAGATTCACAGCCTTGTCCTGCCCTTAATAGGAGATAGTCTATAGCTATCCGATTTTGAATGACCGCCCTCCTGATCTCAGTGACTTCTTCAGTGAGGGCTGCAATGAGAGAGGATGTAAGGTTGACACTTTTAGCCAGGAGGCAGGCCACCTTCCTTAGGTCCAGATAAGTTCTTCCGCTTAGTGCAGGAACCCCTACTAAGGAGAGGGCCAGAGCCATGGCTTCTGTTTTGGACAAGAGTGTCACATCACTCTCACAATCAGATGGCAGCTCCCTTTTTCTTTTTCTTTTGATGGGTGCGCTTGCATTGGAGGCAGGGCATATAGAGAGGTCAGGCGCCCTATGGCACAAGGGCCCCCTGAACTATAGGCTGGAACATAGGTGTAAGCTTCATGTCCACATAACAAAAAGAAACCTTTAGGTAGGTATAGAGGGGTTGAGGCGTAAGGGATATTATAGACCCCTCCACAAGTGAAAGCAGGACCTTTTGAGGGCAATGGGTGGGTACGGTTCTGGGTATTGTTGAAATATACACATTCAGTTGCATTGGTTATCCCCAAGAGATTTAGAGCCATTTGCCTTTGATTAGTCCAGGGTCTTGGTATGGGAGAAGACCCAAAATGATAGAACATCCCCCCCCCACGGGGATCATCCCCAGTGATCAAAGCTGTCTGTGCCAATTCTACGCCTTTATGTTGGTCATCTCCTCCCCTGCCTTAGTTCAGTTCCTTTTAAGTTTTACTTTGAGTCTGTCTCCCGGTTGGGCAGTCCACGGTCGGGGGTCGGGAGCTCGCTTAACCCGATGGTAGTGGGTCCAACCCCCCTGTCGAGTCCGAACCGCTGATTCAGTTGTCAGGAGAACTTGGTATGGTCCCTCCCAAGACGGTTTCAGCTTCTCATCCTTCCACGTCTTTATCAGGACCCAATCCTCTGGCTTGTGGGGGTGTTGGTCTTTCAGCAAGGGGGCCGTTGAGCGAGGAGTCCCTGTTTTCTTAGAGACAAGAGAGATTGTGACAGTACCAGGAGATACTTTCTCAGGAAGGCATCCTTTAGCTCGGGGATAAGCTCTCCCATTGGAGCCAGGAAAGGTCTTCCCATCATCAACTCGAACGAGGAGACCCCCACATCCTTGCGAGGGGCTGTCCGCATTCGAAGCAGGGCAACCAGAAGTGTCTTTGTCCAAGGTAGCCGTTTCCAATCCCAGTTTGGTGAGATGTTGCTTCAACACCCCATTGGCCCTTTCCACTTTCTCACTGGAGTCAGGATGCCAAGGGGTGTGGAGTTCCCATCGAACCCCCAGGCTCCAGTACCATGGCTTTACAGTGTCTTCCAAAGCCTGCACCCCCCCGTGAGACCCTTCGTGCAGTTTCTCCACCATCCCCCTCATGTCAGCACGGCTCACTACTGGGGTCCCCTCAATTGTAACCCAGTGACCTGCTTCCTCCCTGTAACCTTCCCTTTCCAGCAGCTGTGAGTAA
This sequence comes from Python bivittatus, assembly GCF_059951505.1. Taxonomy (NCBI): domain Eukaryota; kingdom Metazoa; phylum Chordata; class Lepidosauria; order Squamata; family Pythonidae; genus Python; species Python bivittatus. The sequence continues at coordinate 29,239,747 of NW_028277058.1, read as the reverse complement.
ACTCCGTTCCAGCCAAATTTTCCCGAAAGTGTGCACTACTCCCCAGGCGTATCGCGAGTCTGTGTAGACGGTGAGGGACACTCCCTTTCCCAACTCTAGTGCCCGTTTCAAAGCGTGCACTTCACACAGCTGAGCCGACCAGTCCGCTGGTAGTGCCCCCTTCTCTATTGTCTCTCCCTCCACCGTCACTATCGCATATCCTGACTTCCTTTGTCCCTGCTCTACTCAGCTAGACCCATCCACAAACCAGACCTCACCCTCCTCCAGCGGGACCTCCTGCAGGTCCTCCCGGGTCTTTGTTTGCAGCTGCAACAGGGTGGAGCACTCGTGCTCCGCCGGCTCCCATCCTTTCCGCTCCCCCGCAAGAAACTCCGCTGGGTTCAAATTCCTGTCTGTTCCTACCACCACATCAGGACTTATCCGGAGAACTGTCTCATATTTCAACATCCTCCCTTCTGTCATCCAAGCAGCCGCCTGCTGACTAAGCACACTTAAGATCTGATGGGGTGAATGGACAATCACGGGGCTCCCAAAAGTGAGTTTTTTTCCCTTCTGTCACTAACACAGCAGCGGCAGCCACTGCCTGCACACAAGTCGGCCATCCCCTCACCACTGGTTCTAGGGCTTTGCTCAGGAAGGCCACTGGTTGATATTTCCCAGCCCGTCTCTGAGTCAGCACTCCAATGGCAGTTCCCCCATGGGCTGTAACGTATAGGTGAAAGGGGGGGCCAAGTTCGGTAGAGCCAGAGCCGGGGCCGTCACCAGGCTCCTTCGTAATTCTCCCCACTTCTCTGTGTCCCCGTCTGTCCATTCTACCCTGTCAGATGATCCTTTCAACTTCTCACACAGAAACTGAGCCTTGCTCATGTACTCATCTATCCATAGCCGGCAATATCCTACTAGACCCAGAAACCGCCGCACCTCCGTTTTAGTATGAGGGGGCTTCAACTGCATTATCCCCTGTATCCGAGAAGGATCAATCAACTTCTCGCCCTTCCGGAGTACATGTCCTAAATACTTGACCTCCCTTTCCACAAATTGGACCTTCCCTTTTGACACCTTCAATCCTTCCTCAGCCAACCAGTTCAATAAAGCCACTGAGTCTTCTCTCACCTTTACTTCCTTCTCTCCAGACACCAACAAATCATCCACATACTGCAGCACCCGAGAACCCCCGGGGGCCCGGAACCCCTGGAGTTTCTCTTCCAATGCCTGTCCAAACAAGAGGGGGCTCTCGGTGTACCCCTGGGGCAGCACCGTCCATCTCAGTTGTTGCTTCAGCCCACGCCTCCCATCCAGGGACAGCGGGTATTGGGCTTGCCGCAAACCCATCACCCCTGGTTTCAAGGGGATGCTAATTGGGGCGATGCGAAACCGACCCGCCCCCCTCCCCTGCCCATACCTCAGGGTTCACAACCTCCACGTCCGCCTCCCGCAACAAACACATCCTTTCTGCCTGTTCCACATTCCACAACTCCACTCCTAAACTACCCATTAGATCCCTTCCCAGCAAGTTCACTCTCGCCTGTGGGATCAGTAACACATCTGCAGTTACCTCCTTCCCATTCCACTCCAGTCTCACTTCCTCCAGTACGTCTGCCTTGACCGGAGAGCCTCCCACCCCCATCACCGATACCGACGCGCCCCGGGATTTCGCAATCCCTGGGATCGGTTGGCACAGCGATGTTCGAGAGGCTCTGGTGTCCACGAGGAACTGCTGTTCCTCGCCAGTGGGACCCACCGTGATGTTTACCAAGGGTTCCCCGTGGGTCCCGGTTGGGGAACCATGACCCCCCTAGTCGTACAGGGGGAAACTCCTCTTATGTTCTCCTGATGTTCAGCATTATTGGGATTCCAATTTGGGTCTGCCAGAGGGAATTTAGTATTCGCGGCCGGGGCATTTGGGACATTTGCATTCCTTCGCTCCCAAGCCCCGAGCGCAGCTCGCCGAATCTGGCCCCTCTCTTCTGGCATATAGAGGTGGGCTAAAATGTAATTCAGTTCCCCCAGGAGTATTCCACCGGGCCGAGAAAAAGTTCCAATTGTTCGGCGGCGGTATGGGCGTTCTCTTGCATACGAGGGAGGGTCTTTTTTTTTTTTTAATTCCCTCAACTCACTGGGTTTGATGGGAACCGTTAAGTAACTGGTGACAGCCACCCCCTGTGCGTTCGTTCCGTTCGGGACCTCCAGGACAGGGAAGGCACTGGCCGACCTTAGAATAAAGGGCAAGTTCTGAATGTCTTGGTTCAGCTGGTCCAACTCTTTCCGCAGCCCGGGATAGGGTGGGGGCGCCGGAGGGGGAGCGGTAGGAAGAGGAGGAGGAGGAGGAGGTGGCAGCCCCCATTGGGGTCCAGTCAGCCAGAGGTCCTCCTCATCCTCCTGTTCTTTTTGGACAAAAATTTTGGCTAACTTGGGTCGAGGCCCCTCCCAATGAACATGGAACCAGACTTCTACATAAGGTTCCTGTGTTAACATTTTTATGTTCCCCAATGTAGTTTTTTTTTTTAGTTGGGTCACCCAGTAATTACTGGGGATTCCAAGAGTATCCCAATGGTAGGGGAATTCGGGGTCCACTAGTGGATATTTTGGCCATTCTTTAGTGCACAAAGTTATCATGGTTGGTTTTTTTCCAGACCCCTGGTGAATGGACCCAACCAGGGTGTCTCCCACTGTTGCAACAATTGTCCTAATGGAGAATCCGTGGGAATTCCCCCTACTGCGTTTTTCCCATTGGCCCCTGGCCTTACACTCTTACTCTGCGCCTTACCCATCCTTCCTGACTACGTTTCCCACCTTACAGAAGGTCCCGGACTCTTCTGTCCCCTTGCGGCATCCAACGCCTCGTAACCACGCTAATCTCCCCGAGATTATGGGTAGGCTGTACTCACCAGACCTCCTGGAGGTCTCCTTGTCGGCCGACTTCCTCTTTACTTCTGTCTGACTGGCGATTGGAGTCCCGTCCTGGACCCGACTCCGGGGAAAACGGGAGACACCTCAACGGGGTGTTACGGCCGATTACTCACCGGTTCCCCACAGTCTGGTCCACATCGAGGACTCCTGCCTGGCTCACCAATTTTGTCAGAAAACGACAGACACGGGTTCGGTTGTCCAGTAGACAGAAGTTTTTATTGGGCACGTTTGCAAAGGTGGGTCCCTCCCGCAGCAATGGAGGAACCCTGAAACAAGGTCTGACAGGTTTTTTTATACCCCCTATCTGTCCTCCCCCTCCTACGAGGGCTTGGCTCACAATCTCACCTTTTTTTACCGCCCCAGAGCGCCGCTAATTAACCGCAAAACCGCAGACATTCCACTTTCCAAATCTAATCAGCACCATACACATTGCAATACCCACTTGACCCAACAGCCGCCCCCTGCCGTTTCTCTCCACTCTGGTGCGAACGTGCCTTTTGCCTGCAGTCTTTCCTCCTTCCTGCCGTCCCTCTCCACTCTGGTGCGAGTGTGCCTTCTGCCCATCCTCCCTCCTGCCGCCCCCCCCCAAGGCTGGTGCACAGCGCTCTCCCCTAGCAAAGATGGTTTGTTTGAGGTCCTCACTTCTCCCTGCCTTCTCACACTGGCAAGATAAATTTTTAATGACTGAATATTGATTTGATTTTAATAATGGTTTTGATCACTAATCTAATGTCTGACTGAAATTTTTATTCAGTTTTATATAGATTGTAAATCTCTCTTCAGTTTTCTATTTGTTTTTCCTGTTTCTTTTCTGCTTTTTAAAATGTTGTTAGTTTTTGCTTTTAAATATTTATTAAGTCATCATCATCATCTAGAAAGTAGAACCTTTCTGGTTTGTGCTGTGTTGCAGGTAAGCCAGAAATTAATTGGCTTGACTATCTGAGAACGAGCAGGATGTGGCATGACAGAGACATGGTATTTCCCTAGAAGTAGTTTCAAAATCTTATGTGGAAGTGATCCCAACCTCCCTTCTCTTGCCACTCCCTTATGTCCTGCCTTCCTTGCTGAAGGACCAGGGTTACATATGGGATCGTCTATCTCCAGTGTTATCTACCATCTTGTTACATCTGGCAGGAGAGACATGCTCCAGGTCCCATCCGTAAGACAGTGTTGTCTAGTATGACTTAGGAAGAGGGCCTTGTCTGCCCTTTTGGCATTCCATCATTTTCTAAAGAATTCCATGCATATGAAAATGAAATATACAAGATGAGTAAGAAAAAACAAAACAAGATATATGGCTGCCTTAGATGGCATATTATAGGTTGCCATTTTTATGTGTACCTCTGTGTGAGAGTATGTTTGGTCCACTTTTAATAATAATAATGATTATTATAATTATAATATATTATATTTATATGCCGCCCGACTCCCAGCAACTTTATGGTATCGTGTGTTTGTGGTGCATGCCCTTGTGGCACATGGGATGTAGCTTTTATCTGCATATGCAAAGAAAGTTAAATGAGCATCAGAAAATGCAGTGATAGGTATGCTATAAATGCTTAAACCGATTAGACATAACAAAAATGTGGCTAAATTTGCCTCAGGCACTTTTAAGAACTGCTGCTGAAATGGGTGTATGGCACAAAATAATAAATTTAATGAAGTCAGGTAGTGTATGCAGAAAAGACCTTGAGAGGAACACGGAAGTCCTTGACTGGAAGGCCCTTCAGACAGTCACTCATACCTGAGTCTCCTAATGATTGGATTACTGTAATTTGCTCTTCTGGGGCTGCCTTTAAAGACCATCTGGAAGCTATAGGTGGTCCACAGAGTAGTGGCTCTGGCAGTGATTGAGGCACCATGTTATGTGCATGGGAACCTGCTGCTCCACAAGTGCACTGGTTATCAGTTAGCTTCCAGGTGAAATTCAAGGTACTGGTTATCCCCTTTAAAACTCTTTAAAACCTTTAAAACAGATCTGAGGGACTGTTTATCTCCTGTCATCTTTGCCCATCCAGTTTGGCCTGGGGGTGTGTGCATTCTGGGCCCTGTCAATTCAAGAATGTCATCTTGTGGGTTCCAGGAAGTGTGCCTACTCGTTTTGCAATTCTTGCTCTCTGGAATGATCTCCCTCCAGAGATTCATGCGGCTCCCACCTTTACATTACTGAGGAAATTGGTGATGACCGCGTTGTTCTCCCAGGCCCTGAGGACAGGGTGACTGTGAAGCCCCCTTCTGGGGTTTGCTTTTCGTTTTGTTTTGTTTTGCTTCTTTCTACTTTGTTCTTCTGGTACTTTTTCTTTTAATAAGCTGGGTTTTTTGTTTTTGTAAGCCACCCAGAGTTGTTTGGGAGTCAAGCAGCCTACCAAAAGATAAATAAATAAATGCCCAGTCCTTAGTACATGAATCAGGGATGACAAAACTGCTTTTGGGAAAATGTTTGTTGAACTAAAAATATACAAGAGCAGGTCAGAAAATGAACTTCTGTGACATTCTGAAATTTAGAAAAGGAGGAGTACATGAGTGCCCTGGACTTTGCAAGGCATTTGGGGCACAACTGTACTTTTACTTTAATGTTTTCTGTCTGTTTTCTTGTGTCTCTTTGGAATAATATATTAAGTTTAACCATAGAAGAAACTCTGCTTTCACAATCTGCACAGACTGATATATACACTAAAAACATTTTCTGTTGTCTTGAAACTTTTTTGGTAAGATATTGGTGTTTCCTTGTGAGATAGAATATCATTTGTATAGGCTCAGAATATTTGCAGTCTTAAAACCGTGCCTATATGGGGAGAGAAAAACATTGTTTGGCCTATATTTAATTATGAAATTTGCCTCTGACCTCCTGCATAATATCCATATAACCCTCAGAGACAGCCCAGGCCAGCAAAACAAAACTGCGTACAAATCTACAAGGTTAGTTAAGTGCCATTAACTCTCTCAAACTTGAATGAATTTTGAATTATTTCTGGAAGTGAGAATTCAGTTTGCAGTAAGTATAAATTTGTATTTTTCTTGGATTCAGATATTTTCCAGAAATATTTCTACTACTAAAATTGATGTTGCTCTTAATGACATATTTCATGATGATCTCTAATATTACCAAACAGCCAGTATTTACTAAATCAAGTAAAAGTTAATATGCACATAAAATTCATTCCTGCCTTGATTATTTTTAATGTGTTACTGCAAATAGAAATGCTGCTTTGAATCTTTAAGAATATACATACTCTGAAGCTGTGGCTCCAATTTCTTGGCTGAAGATACAAGATACTGATTTTGCTTATGGTAAGAAAACCAAACCTTTCCACTAAGGAAAAGAAGACTTCCTTCAATTCATTTTGGAAGTAGCTTGGTACCATTTAATTTTTTTCTTAGTGGGTGATAGATAAGTCTGTAACGCTGGCACTTTATTGTATTTTGTGTTGTAATATTCCACAGAACCTTGGCAGAGAGACATGAAGAAATTTTATTCTTTAATCTACCTTTCCTAACCCAGAGAACAAGCCCAACAACAGAGCAAGTAATATTTTTGGGAGATAGCTGACACAGCAAGAAATGTTCAAGAAAGAAAGAAAAAAAAAGATAAGATCAGACAGAAAGCTGTTGGTTGAGTGATCTGCCCATGTACAGTAGTTGATTGCAAACATTGACAGCAAAAGGGTTAACAGCAAAAGAGTTGTAATCAATCCTGGGGGTGACTGGCGCCCTGATGACACTCCCTGAGCTGTTTGCCAATTTTATCATCCCCTGGAATGTATTTATTAATTATTTAAGATGGTTTTATACTGTATTTTAATTGATTTTACCTCTTCTGTAAACCGCCCAGAGTTGCTTTTTAATGAGATGGGCGGTGACAAATGTGATGTATCAAATAAATATAAAATAACATTTGCGCATATGCCTGCAAACCATGAAGGGCCGTGAAGGATGCTGTTTTGGGTGGCAGACCTGGAGAGCTAGAAAATTGGTGCGAAGCAACCACCTGCTGTGCTCCAGACCCACCAATCTTGGATTGCCACCTCACTGCATACACAGAGTGCATGACTCTGGAGCAGCTTGGCCATAGGCTTCATTTTCAGCAGCAGTTGTGACGCTACTTGCCAGCTAGCTACTTATAAGAATCATTCTGAGAGGTGTTAAAAAAGTTGCTTCATGAAGAGGCTGAAGTACCTGTCTACATAGGCAACTGCCACTTCATAATAACACATTCAGGGAATCTGTCTGGATGGGCAGCTGACAGATGACGAAGTATGCTGGCCATCAATGAGGCCATATAGGTCCTCCCATTTCAGACAATGGGTCCTTGTCAACCTCCAGTATATGCAAAATAGTATTTGTTTATTTAGAAAAAGGAGTTAGTTAAAAAGAAAAAAAACAGATATACCCATTAAACTTTCTGCAGAGACTGATAGCATACCCTGTGGCGTGCCTTGTGCTTCTTTCCCTTGAAAGTGTTCACCCCTTTTCTCTAGAACTCTGCAGAAAACTTGCTATATTTGACATCAGTGGCTTTCACTTCAAACTTCGACATTTGCACCTCTTAATACTTGTGAAAGCAAATGCCAGTGTTGTTCCATAGGCACGGAGGACTGTGCACATTCCTCTTGTTCTCTGAAAATACATGAGATGCTCCCAAGCAGCCCTTAAACAGCCAGGCCAAACTACTGAGCAGATAAGAGAGCCTTTGTTAACTGATCCTTGTATTTCTCAAAGGCCTTTTTCAGAACCAGCAAAATAGGAGTGCATCAAATGTGAAGTTATCCTGGTCCCGTCTGAAAGCCACACAAAGGCAGATGGAAGCTACTTGGCTTGCTTTAACCAGTAGCTTCATTTTTTCTAGAGCACTTCCCTACGGATTATCTGAATAACTGATTTTTGCTTATTGAGAAGGGCTTTCAAAAGGCACGAAGTCGGCACCACATAGTGACAGATTTCACGTAGGGTAGTGAAACAGGATGATCATACCACATAAACATAAACGTATTTATTTTTAACCTCGTTAAAGCAGATGAAGAACCTCCCTTCAGAAGTATAAATGCACACCACTCTGTGTTTCACTTTGCAGGCAGAGTCTGAAAGAAGGTCATTGTGCATAGTTTTTAAAGTTCACAGTTAGAGTTAAAGCCTTGTGTAGAGAACCATTTTCTAATTAGCTAAGAGGCTAGGCTTTAAACTCAGCTATTGCTATTGTTTGCTCATCTATTTTCCAGGAAATTTATCTGAAAACTGAATTTTTTGTTATTTAAAGCATGCTGGGTATATTTTTAAAGACATCAAGAAACAATGCTGAAGAATTCTGCTTTTGCCTCATGCTCAAAGGAAGACCAATGAGGGAGAGCTCGAGCCTGAGTCGTGTGGCTGCCTGAGCAAAGACCACTTCCTCCACCTCACAAAATCAAGGGTACCCACAGCCAGTTAAATTATTTTGACACACATACACACCCATCTCACAGGCACCTTTCCTTTTCCATGCTAGTAAAAGAAGCTAATAACAGAGTAAACCTAATTTCCTTTGCCTAATTTAGGACAGGTCTGTCTCAGAAACAATTTGAGGAAAAGGGTACATTAGGGTTACATGGTGTAGGGTGGGGAAGGGGTGGTGAGACTCAGATTTTAGCACTGGTAGCATTGCCTGTTCTCAGAACAACCCATCTTTTGTGTATTTTAATATATGAGGTTTATTTTAACATACTGCATTACTGCACCAATGGGAGGCAGTTTGGTGTAGTGGTTAAGGCACCAGGCTAGAAACCAGGAGACTGGAGTTCTAGTCCCGCCTTAGGTACTAAAGCCAGCTGGGTGACCTTGGGCCAGTCACTCTGACTCAGCCCTAGGAAGGAGGCAATAGCAAACCACTTCCGAAAAACCACGCCAAGGAGTCAAAAACTGACTGGAAGGCATACACACACACACACACACACACACACACACACACACACAGAGCAACCTGGACCAATAGCTTAAAATGCATGACACCTCTGATAAATATAAAAGCCAAGGGGCGCTGAGGTTCAGCCCATTTCAACAATACTACGGGAGATTATAGCAAGGAGTTCAGTCATCTCAGTCCTGTTTATTTTATATCATAAGTACTTTTCCTCCTGACACTCCATCTTTAAGGCGGCATTTCTCTTATTTTGTTTAGCCGTTTCACTCTTTTATTGTGTTTACATGTATTATTCATGTAAATGTGAATCCTTAAGAGGCAGGTGGAGCAAATTGGTCATTGTTTGAAGAAGATGGGAAAGCTTACACTTGGTTAAGTTATAGAGAAGAGGATTGGAAACAAGAAAGAAACAAATGGCTTCTCATATTCCCTAGTTTGAATATGGAAAAACCGATAGAAAGGGATTATCCCCCAGTAGATAGGGCATGCTTTATAGGAGAGGGGCAACATGTTTGCTTCATAAAGATGGAAGGAATTGTCTAGTACATGACTTGCCTCTAACTGACATTGTGGGAGGACAGCTGTGTTAGTTTAGGGTAGCAAAAAATAAAATAAAAATAACAACAACAACAACAAAACAGAAGAAGTCAGGTAGCATCTTTTTCAACTATAACATTTGTGAAAAGGCATACGCTTTTTTTAGTAGAAAAGGTACTACCAGACTCTTTCTGATTTTTGGCTCTGATGAATGGCTGAGAAAGTGGGACTGGCATAAACAGTGAGGCAAAGGAAGGTTGACAACAAACAAGAGATACTGAAGTGGCTTGAGATGAACTAGGCTGAAATCCTTATCATAGGAATTATGAACAAATACTTTGTGCACGACAACATAATACTGTGTACATTGTTGTTTATAAATGAATTAACTATTTTTCCAAAGTAAATATTAAATATTGTAATTGTGAGCCAACTGCAATGGAATTTCATTTTATTAAGCACTTGGTGTATAGTGTATAGTGGAATGACAAAGTTATTCTATTCTATTCTGTTCTGTTCTATTCTGTTCTATATAAAACTTTTTTCACTTTTCTGAGGTGAAAAAACAAATACATGGCTTATAAATCTATTAATTGGGTTTAGTCTTGTTGCAGATCATCAAATTATCCCCAGCT